>NC_056557.1:2132329-2139527 GCF_013358625.1 Macadamia integrifolia
CCCCCCCCCCCCCCACCTTGAAAGGAAAAAGACTCTTCGGTGGATGTTTCCTTGTGTGTTCTTATTGGTCTTCACACACACACGTAAGAACTGCACTCCCCCACAAGAAGCACTCAATCTAAAAAAAAAAAAAATACACTTGATTGGGAACTTGGTGGAAACTTATATTCTTCAATGATATTATTAGATTGAATTTAATCGTATTAGTTATTAGAAATTTCTTTCAGCCAATCTGTTTCAGTAAAGAGTCAAGGAATGTATTGGGCAAGGATGGCTTCAGAAATGGTCAGCATCAACCATTTCCAGATTTAAACTTGACCAACTTTTTAAAACAAGATTTGGAAATTGGCAATCTGAATTGGTCGTAATACCAAATTATTCCTACAGCATTAACATCCCAATTCTAAAACAATCAAAGTGTTTTTGTAAGGAAATTTTCCCCATTCTCTACATGTTTTTGGAGGATTGCTTTTGAGGGTAGGGGTATCTGTTCACAGTCCGCCCGATGTGTCTGGACATGGAGAATGCAAGCGAACATGATTATTTTTCTCTTAAAAGAAAGAACAATTTTGATTAGTTGTAACGGTAGGTAGGGCAGTTGAGAAGTCCTTTTACCCTTGATTTCCAATCTTGCTTCTGGTGTAAGGAATATTAATATATCCACAATTTAGAAGCTATGATGTAGCAATCTGGTTGAAAAGTTTACATGAACATCAAGAATTTTCTTTATATGTCCAAAGGTTAATGTTGGCCAAATCAACCCTCATACGTTATCAAATGAGGCTCATACAAGGTGATGCAAAAGATTTGAATTCCTCCCATTATATTAACAGGGGCTATTCTAATGGGCAGGCGAAAGTTTAAAAGCTCTTCAAGAGTGAGTAGAGATGCCGTGAAAAAATAAACCTACCTTTAATCTCCCACTTTTGACCTGAAGGTTACTCTAATGGATTGTGATTTCCAGAAGAAATCAGCCCATGGTTTGGATTCTTAAGAGAGTGATGCGTTTGCAAATCGTGGAATGGTCAAGATCTTTTGAAGAGGGATGAAATATGCAATACAAAATGAAGCATAATTAAGATTGATTCATTGATTGATTGATTGAGAACTTAAATTTGACCCAAAAGAAAAAAGAAAAACTTATATAAGTTCTTAAACATTTTATAGGTATGTAAACTATATCAAGCTTCCTCTCTATTGAGATCATTAAAGGTGTCAATTTTGAACCGATATTGCCTGTTTAAAATGAATGTGGAACTCAGTTCAATTTGATTTCAATTACATGATTGAAATCTTGTAATCGAACTGTATTATCCATTTTCAAAAACCAAATAAATCATATTATTTTTAAATATTTTAATCAATGTGGATGATAAATTTAATTTGGTTTTAATATTTCAAAAACTTGGTAGATTAAGTCCAAAACATTTTTTTTTTTTTTTTTTGAATATGTAAAGAGTTGGCACTAACACTTAAAATAGAATTCAAACTGAATAGATTAAACCGGATAAAAACCGAAAGAATATCGAACAAGTCTGTTCGATTCTGATTGGGAAAGTACTCTTATTAGACATTGGTTCAATTTTGATTTTCACATGTTATATCTTGAATCAAATCAAAATCGAACGGGCTGACACCAAGATCAGTGTCTTATTCTTAAAATATATATATATATATATATTAATAAATAAATAAATAATCAGTGCCTTCCTTCATCATATTACGCATGAATAGGGATGGCATTCCCCTTTGAATTACCCATAAAGGACAAAGGTGGAGAGATGTGATGAACCCAACAAAAGTTAATATATTCCCTTTGCCATGTGACATGAAAGTGGAGAGATGTGGTGAAGAACCCAACACCTTTTTTTTTTTTCTGTCAGCCAAAGGAAAAAGTTCATTAGGCAACAATATTTACAATGTATTCCATATCCGTCCTTTATATTGATTGCCTTTTAGATAGAGCTTCATAAGCTATAGTTTTTAATTCTCTCACGTACCTATTCTTAGCTTTAACATAAAATCGAGGAGAAATAGGATGGTTATCCATCTCAAAGCCTAATAATATTAGAGCTCTTAACCTTACCAGAATCTTTGTCAAAAAATATCTTGAGATCGTCCGCTTCACTCCAAACCATGTCCACAGTCCACTTCATAGTCCTTGCCCTTATCATCCCTTTTAGAAGTCCTAAAGCTTCCATCTCACAACCTTTTCCTGTCAAAACATAATTCGCCTCACATAAGATACAATGTTGTTGAAAATAAAACGGCCATTTCACTAGATGTCTTTTAGTTTGAGACACAAATTGGAAGCATTTACAAAGTAAAGTTTAGAAGTTTCATGTGGCTACATATCTATAAGAATGCCTTTTGATCATTTCATTATAATTCTACTATAAAAATAATAATAATAACATTTCATTACAATGAATTTGCTTGGTGAGTGACGAAATTCTTGTGTTTGTCACCTAAACTCACTTTTAAGATACCTAGTTGGAATTTAAGTTTCAAACTATAGTTAAATTTGTCTTTTCAAATGGTCATTTTCAAATTTAGCTTTTTAGTGTTTTCCAATGGTCTTCTTTTGAAATTTCAGCTTTCCCTCTCGAAAGTGTTTTTTCTATTTTGTCTTTAGCACTTGTGAAGTAGTAATGAGCTAAGACTTCCCACAAAAGTTTAGTCCCACATTGCTTAGGGATGAAAGAAAACTTGGATATATGTATATATATATATATATATATATATTTGTTGAGAGTGTAAGCCCTTTGGAGAAGCACTCTCCCTTGTCATGTATGTGTGGGGGTTCTTGGGGTGCTTTTGAATCAGGTGCACATCGAGCCGAGCTGAGCCAGGCCTGATCGAGGTGGGATGTGGGTTCAAAGAACCTACGTTTTACATGTTGAAAGTTTCACACCCTTACACGTTTTTGTCCCAAGGGACACCATTGTTACATGTACCCACATGAACCCAACTACCATTATACATTCATATTTGTACATTCCCCTATATGTATCAATATAGGATACATTGTCCCATACATGCATAGAGTCACACTTGTATACATATGGGGTACCTGTATAGGTATATCCATGTGTATACAGAGGCCTACATTCCATATATACGGAACTTTGATTCTGGTTATCAGGTACAAGAAAATACTAATGTATTTTGGGTACTGTACGAAATATGTACCATGTGAGTAATAAGTTCTCTGTTTACTGCAAGTGCTTATGTTTCCCTTTCTATTATCGTTTTCTCTTTGAATACCTGAGTATTACCTTCAGACATACCTGTGAGAATTACTTATTGGACTGCATCTTGGGCAATTGAGAGTTGTTTTATCTTAGAGGTGAGAACGTATGATCAACCCGATTACATACAAATATACGAGGCGTTCAAATACCTTAAGGAGAGTATTTATATATACGACTCAATTCTACTTAAGTGGGATAATTTTTGCTACTGTTTCAGATGATCATTTGAACAAGTAAATCATCTTTTACTTGTAATTATGTTTCTATTAATATTATCTTTTCGTCAAAATCTTATACCTGTTGCCCGGTTTCTATTTCTTACATACTCTCCCCCCTACTTTTATTGTTAGATTCTAACAATGGCTATTTCCATTTCTATATTGCTACTAGTTCTAGAGAAAGATTACACTTTTAAAAATATCTGCCATCATGATCAAAGATTTGATAGAACTATTGGAGATTGATCATCTTTTATAATGAAAACCCCAAAAAAGGAACTCTAGTACAAGACTATTAATGGTGAAGAGACCAAACTTCTACTTGGGAAAACAATCTCTTCGCGAAGTGGGGGTAAAGTTACATACATTATGATTTTCCTAGACCCCACCGTAATGAGAGTCCTGGTCAGGTCACTAGGTACCACCTTTTTAATCTAAACTTTTACTTTTTAGTGGATTAAAAAAAAAAAAAAAAAATTCGAGTTTTCTTTACATAAAATTTGACATTACATTGTGGCATTGTAATCAGAAACAACAAACAAAAGAAATATAAATATAAAATCGGGGGTGGGGGTGGGGGTTTTACGTTGTCTTGTATTCCATCTGTGGCAATGTTGACTCATTCTAAAGGATCGTTAAGAAGCAGAAAGCGTCGTGGCCTAAAGGAATCGGTCCACCCTGTGCGTTATCATCATTACCGCTAGGTCTCAACAAACTACTAGGGCCATGGTGAGTGGCGACCCTTCCACTCGGCAACGTCAGATCATTGAGGCTAACTTTCATCCCTGCTCAATGGGTGGGTCTTGCATCAAGCTCCCTTCTATCTTTGCACTCTGTTTGGCTCGAGGAAACCTTTGTTGAGGGATCAGATCAAATTGGTTGGAATAGATCGGATTGGTATTGGCCTTGACTGATCCCAATTTTTGGTCGATACCATATTGGTGGATCAATATGGACAAGAGGCAAAATGGTAAAATAAATATAGCTATAAACATGAAGCCATGGGTATTTTTGTTGGATCTAGGCCGATCTAGATCAGTATTGGCATTGACCTATCTAACCCATTCTTGGTGCCAAGTTCTTAAACCTTGATCGAGAGTCCATATGCGGGTTTGGAGGTGACCCCTCGAGAAAAAATATTAGGGGACTATCTGTGTATTTCGATAAATTTTCTGTATATGGTTTCATTATATATTTGTGGGAGAGGGATAGGTATGCTAGCGTAGTACTTAGGAACTAGGAATGCTAGCGGCATTTTGACCATAGGATTTGATCAACATGAATTGAACCATTGGATGGAGAGAAGATATACAATTTTTCAATTTATGGTTGCAACACCTTTACTGTCTCTCTCTTTCTCTCTCTTCTCGTCGAAAAAAGTTTACTGGAACCAGCCAGAGAAAGCGAAGTTGGGCTTTTTTTTTCCCTTTCTTTTGTCGATTTGCAAAGTGCAGCTTGAACATTAGCAGCACCTGCGGCAGCAGTTCCAAGATCCCTTCGCCGGAATCTGACTCTCTCTCTATTCCTTTCACCAATGTTGCAAAATGAAAACAACTAGTACTACAGGAACACTACTTCGATTTCAAGTGTAAGAACTAAAACAAACAGAATAGAGAGAATAAGATAGAGAAACTAAGACGCACCTCTCCTGGGCTTCACAGTAGCCTTGGTGGTGGTGGTTGTGGTGGTAGAACTGTGCTGTACCGATTTTGTCTTCTCCTCAATAGGGAACAACACACCATCGATGCCCTGTACAGAAATTCGACCGTCGGTGTAGATGTCGGGATTGAACAGATAAGCCGATCCATCTCCCTGTCCAAATTTCATAGACCCATCTGCTTCCTCCGCCACAACCTTGTGGGGTACTCGTAAAGTATCGTACTTGATCTTACCAAACCTCCTCACCGCATTGTATATACTCTCTTCCGTATGATACTCTGGAATGAGATGGTAGTAGACAATCTGTTCTGGAGCACCAGGTTCGCTCAGCTGGTCCATCGTGTGCTTCGTCATGGCATCATTGTTCGGAGCCAATACTGTTAAGATGTAACCTTCAGACACTAATTTCCCCATTTCTGATGCTAAGGACGTGAGGTTGACCAGAATGTCGACGAGCTCGTTGTATCTGCCATAATGCAGGAGAGTGTGGATGAAGTCCTTAACTTGGGATTCTCCGTCGAACTTGAGGTGAGGACCGCCGGGGCTTGGTGCTGGTGCCGGAGCTAGTGACAACCCTGGAGCCATTGCATCATAGATCGGCAGCACAGGCGGTGAACCTGTCAGCGTCGGTGGTGCTGGCTTCTTGAGCCGGTGGGTTCTGGGGTTGACAGCCAGTGCTCCTTCTTGCTTCACCATAGAAGTCTGTTGGAGATTTCTCCGACGGTTGAAATCGTCTTGAACTGATCGGGAGATTAATAGCCGTTCGATCCCATGAATGACACCGTAGTGACGGGTCACCGCGTCTGGATGGATGACCGCCGCAGAATCGATCTTCTTGTCGGAATCCGTACAGGTAAGATGAACATGATCGTGAAAAAGCATCTTGTGCTTAGCTGACTTGCCGCCGTCGCTTCCTCTGCAGCCGCAGTTGCTATCGATTACCAGATAGTACCGCTGCCGTTGAAAACAGTGGTGGTGCCAACTACTTTGCTTTCTCCGGCTAGATCCGGTGAATGAATGATTTTTTTCGGCGAGGAGAGAGAGAGAGAGTAAAGGTGTTGCAACCATGCATTGAAAATTTATTTATCTTCTCTCCATCCAACGGTTCAATTCATGTTGATCAAATCCTACGGTCAAAATGCCGCTAGCATTTCTAATTCCTAGGTATTACGCTAGCATACCTGTCCTTTTCCCTATATTTGTAGTGAGGATTCTATGTTTCCATTATATATTTGTATTGAGGATTTTCTTTGTAAACAATTTGATAGAGGTGCGATGACAAGTGCTATAACTCTATCCTCCATTGATAATGAAGGAAGCCTCACATCATCGTGGACATAAACAATCTTGTTGAACCAGGTAAACATTTGTGTGTGATTGTGATTTTATTTGCAATTTCTATTCGTTTTCTACACCATTTTAGGGTTTTGGTTCTACATGTGGGGTGGGGTTATTGTCTGTTTAAGTCACTTTTAATGCATCGTATGAAATCACAAAAAACATCCTCTACCTCAGCCCTCATTCAAGGAGAGGGAAAACTGAGTTATTGCACCACAACCTTACCAACTATGCTAGGCAGTTGCTGTTGGAAGATATGATTATTAATTAATACATTTTGTTACTTCTGCAGACTTCCATCAATCAAGGGGTTATAGTTAATGAGTAGAAGATGTGACTCATGTATGGCCAAATGTACATTTTCTTCTACTTAGTGTTTTGATGATGATGGAGGTTCGGAGGATACCCTATGCAAGTGCAGGATTATATAGATTATCGATGATTCTCTTAACTAGTTGATGGGAAAAGTAGCCCTACCTATTTGGCACAGGAAATGCCTAGACTAATGGGGCAAGCAAAGACCAAAAACCCCCTTATGTGCGTTGATTATTTTCCCACGTGCCTTCCCATTGACATGCTGTCCTGTGCCATATCTGTAGAACACTCTTGCCCTTAATGGATACATATATCGTGATGGGTCGCAGGGAATATGTGAAAACAGGATAATGTATAAAAGTGGATCACAATAAAGAAGGGGTAGAGGTTTTTTTTTTTTTTTTTTTTTTTTTT
>NC_056557.1:2139547-2140145 GCF_013358625.1 Macadamia integrifolia
GTAGTAAGGAGTCTAATCTAATAAAAATGGATTCATCACATATATCAGAAGACAGAATTCATCTTTTTCTTTATAGGTTCAATTTTTTGAAATCAACATGGTTCTGAACCGATCAATGAGTTGAACATCTTTTCCTTTTTAATGTGATGCCAATGTCAATTGGGGGTTGGGCCTTTATGTTCAGACTTCAGACTTTGGAGAGGTGAAACCAAATCACCACCAAGCACTCTATGGTGGCCGAGTCACAAGTTAAAGTCCATTTATAGCAGGTTTAACTGCTACTTTTACCTGTGGGGTATGTTTGAGTTGAATTTAGTATCTTTAAATTTAAAGCATTTAACGTGGATGACAAATTTTAAGGATGTGTTTGGTATTCATTCTTGGAAGAGATTTTGGTTCGAAGATGCATTCTGAAGCGAGAAAATAAAGAAGAATTAAACTTTAGAATGCGGTGTAGACCTAGAATCTGTTTGAAAATGTATTCCAAATACAATGCAACTGCTAAAAAAAAAAAAGGCATAGGCATGTTGCGAGCTAGCAGGTTCTTGGGGTCATTTCAAAAAGGGATAGAGGGTGACCAATGTGGAGTGTGGCCCTT
>NC_056557.1:2140165-2140627 GCF_013358625.1 Macadamia integrifolia
GGGGGGAGGTGTTAGATTTTCATGTGGTATTGTGTTACTACCCTAAAAAGAGTGCGGGCCTCAGAACTGGGTACTCCTGCACATTGTGTTTCTACCCTGACTGCATTTTTCACTTGTAGTATTTTTTTTGGCTTAATTCCATGGGATTACTTCAATTCATTTTCCCCAGCAGGTTCTTCTTGAATTAAATTAACATGGTTCTGAACCGATCAATGAGTTGAACATCTTGGCCTGGAGCCTGGAGCCTGGAGCCTGGAGCCATGAGCCATGAGCCATCTCGGATTCTCAACCCCTCAGTAACATTGCCATTGGGTTGATACACTCAATTCTGCAAGTATTCAAACCAAAGTCCAAAGCGAAAAAAAGGCAGATGCATATGGAACACTCACAAAACGAAGCAGTTTTTGTCCACCGAAATGCTTTTTTGTGTATGGAAATCTCTTCAATTCCTTCATAGTAGTA
>NC_056557.1:2140647-2198262 GCF_013358625.1 Macadamia integrifolia
TTTTTTTTCTGGGTTGAGACGTGACAAAAGTCAAAGAGGTTTAGTAACACATCACCTCAATCGGATTTTTTATTATTTATTTTTCGTAGAAATACCCCCGGATACATAGGGTGAATAATATCTTATTTGATAGGTTAAAATTGTCATTTCACACGTATTTGACAATTTCCATCTAAAATACTTTTCAAACCTTAGATTAGAATCTTCCAGACGATGATGCCATATTCCCATTGCATCGGAGTGGGACCCACATAAGCCACAGTGGCATGAACGTGTGCCCATGTGCGTGTGTTAGGTAAACGCTCCTCTCCACATAAATCCATAAATAAAACCGATAAAAAGAGTCGAACTAAGCTGTGTAATTCTCATTGGCTTAAAGCTCCTCCCTGCCTGTGTATGCGCGGTGTGAGCCTCACCAAATTGCGAGATTCTCTCTCTCTCTGTCGGAAAGCCGAAATCCCAATCCTCCTCTTTCCTCTCTCTCTCTAGAGAGGGATTTTCCGAAGGAAGATGTGTCCGTTAAGATTGATTCTGATCTTCCTCTCCGCCACACTCGCTGGATTCTTCGTCTTGCGAAACCTAAAATCGAAGCCCGATGCGACATTTTCCGACGAATCGGACTCTCCTTTAGAAGAATCATCATCACCTGCAGTACCTCGATTGACCAAGGTATTTGTAACGAATGGTTCCTCTTACCCTTTTGCAGACTTTGTATGTATATTTATTAGGGTTTTGATTTCTTCTTGATGATTCTATCTTTTTTCTGGTTTACAGGTTTGCTCTGCTATGGGTTCGGGATTCTGGACTTTCGTTGATATGGCAAGTGGACGGTACCTTTGGAGGAATTTGGTATCGTTGAAGCGTTCTGATTGACCGACCGACCGACTGACTGACCCTGTTCTGTTCTTCTTTTTCCCCAATTCGTCGAAAAGTCGGGGTTTCAGGTCTGCTTGCGCTACCACACCTTCCTGTTTTCTCGAACATGGTTGTCTCATATCTGTCTGTTGTATTCATCTTATTTCAGTGGAGAAGGTATTGTGTATGAATGTGTTACATTTCAGACATTACAAAGTCGAAACTACACGGAAATTGTGTTGTGTAAATGGGTTTCTTCCCTTTGTTTTCCCCCTTTTGGGCTTAATTCCGACCACGAACGTTGGGTTGTGGAAACAAAAATATGTGAAAAAAAATCTCTTTTGTTTTGTTAATCAATGACCTTAATTGGCTTTCTCATGCTAACTGAAATACCCAAATCAAATAAAGTTCTTGGAAGCCTTCTTTAGGATTTGGGTAGGTTAATCATGTATGTTGCATTTTCTGTTGTTAAGACATCGAAGTTTCTTGGTGGAATTGAAAAGTATGCAACGTATTACTCTTCTTTTCCTCTCTTCAATTGGTATATGTTCCTCTATCTTATTTCTAGAATTCTTCAAGTCCCTTCCTGTATGTCCCTAGCACTCAACATTGTTTGTTTTCATCTATCTATATTAGGAAATAAAAAGGCTTGCTTTCAAGGAGTCCTCTTTTAAGTTCTAGGAATGACATCTTTGCTTTCCATAATTAAGGTTAGGGAGAAGCCTCACGACAGGGGTCAAATGAGGGCAGAACTGGATGTAATTTGGCTATTGAATGCCTCAAGTATTTCCTTAGAGTGCTTCAGGAAGATGTTTTTCCAACTAACCGGTTATAGGAGGTGGAGCAGAAGTAGTAGGATCAAATTTGAAAACCGTGCGACCCTTTGCATCCACTCTTCCACTCATCCATCACATAGGGGTTTTCCTATTCTTAAAATCTTAGCCTACTCTCTGGAACTCCTTTCAAACCCCAACTCCAGTTTCATTTGATTGCTTTTTAGCACAGTAACTCAATCCCATATTTTCTTTAATTGATCAGCACAGAGAGCCTCTATATCATTTATTTAACGTTAAAACCCTAACCCTGTTACATTTTAACTGCAACCTTCTGCATCCCTTGTGTTTATTTGTGTCTTTCTTATGTAAAGTGGATTATGGTGTGATTTAGCACCTATATGTTGTTTACCCAATTAAACTCCATAACATAAGCCATTACATAGATGCCCTGCCTTATTTTACTCCTCAACCTTTCATTGATTAATTTTCTTGTTCTTTCTTTCCTTCAACTCCTGAACTGATGTGTGTGTTATTAGGTTGAGAAACTGCTCTTTTTTCTACCCACGGTTGAAAGGCATTTGCATTGGTTCATTGCCATCCCAAATTCTCAATTTATTTGGCTTAGGTTCAAGAGCTCAACCAGGTAAATGTTTTTCAACCATCTGAGCTGTCAGAGCTGTCCTAGATAATCAATAAATGGGTGCACATTATTACCTAATTTGATGGTTCACTTGTTTCAGGTTCTTGTTTTCTGTTGTAATTAGTAACTTAAAAAACTGTTTCCCTTGGCGTGTGGCTTTTGTAATCTGTTCTAGTCTTCTTTTTCCGGTGGTTGGTTCATTTGTTATTTCCCTTCCCCTCCCCCCTCCCCTCCATGTTAAGGTAATTTGGAAAAGTTGAATGGTATTATTTTTCGGTGGATGCGTCTGCAAAATGTTTTATTTTTTACACTACCTGAACCAAATGGGGCCAACTTATTAATGTGGTAGTCTATTCTTCTGATATAATGGCTTATGTTCATGTCACATTATGGTAAGCCTATGAGTAGTGATGAATATTGCTTACATGGTGCTGTCACAGTTCTAATTTTAGGTGGTCCTGGGTGCCACATGGTTCTGATGGAAACTGTAATGAGGTCCACTGCTAAAGCATAAAGAAGGATGAAATAATAGAATGATGAGAATGTGAAGGGAAAAAAGAGGATTAACCTACCTTATTCACTGCTGGGGTTTGCAACTGTGGTCATAAATGGACATGGCAGTTCCATTGCAGCCTGTTACTAGACACATTCAAAGCTCAAACTTCATTTGATCCTGATGCATGCCCTTGTTACAAAAACGACGAACTCAGCCTTATCCCCACTTTATGCATGGGCTTGTTGTTGACCTGCAAATGCATAAACGATTAGAACTTCTAAAGCTATGTTGATGCAAATCCATTGCAGAATCTCACAACTGCCTTTGATTTTGTCAATAAATTAAAAAAAAAAAATTGCAGTGGTTATTCGCTTGAGAAGCATTAACGCTATCAGATAATCACTGTTATGAAACTAAAAGATGTCCATCCCACATTTGCTTAGGATCAACTGGGTTCAAGAGAGTATGACCATAAATCATGAGACTCAGTTTTGCTTCTTCTATGGTGAAGAGAGAATATGTTCACCCACCACCATTAGTGCTTTTAGATGGGACTTCTTTAGACACTCTAGGGCAGTTTGGAGGCTTTGTACAACTTTTTTTTTTTTTTTTTTTTTGGGGGTGGGGTGGGGGTGGTTGGGGAGTGAAGAGACTTTTTCCTAATCATGTTAGTTATTGTGGAGTTATTAGGAATTGAGCTTATATTCTCAAAAGTCAATATAGGAAGCAAGACTGATGTTCCCAGATTGACACTGAGAGGGGGGTGAATAAGTGGATCCAAAAATTTCTTTATTTGTAACTCAACAAAAAAAACTTTCACTGTGCAATTCTAGATTGTCCGGGGCAATCCCGTGATTACCAATCACGCAAACAACGACACGTCCACCTCACACCACAATGTGGCTGGGTCTACCAAACACTGTCCCACCACTCTGCACAACACGCACTTCAAATAAATGTAGAAAAATAAATGTGAGACAATAATACCAGATATACGTGGTTCAGCCAGAGTGCCTACTCCACGGAGGAATACCCATATAGGGTTTCGTATCTCCCCAATACTCAATTTTTTAACCGCTACAACGGTTCAGGAACCTATCCCTGTTTCAATATGAGATGCAACTCAGACAAGGGCAACAACCCCACACCCTAAACAAGCCCCAACTTGCTAGGTTCTCAATTTTAAATCAATAAAATAAAATCCCAACCCAATACACCATTGATCTAGAGTTTCTCAACAATAAACACTCTAGAATATAAAAATAGGGATTTTAGATACGGGTTATCTCAGCCTGTGTAAACCCCATTGATGATTGCTTGCTTGATGTTTGGAAGAAGACTTGAACACGCTCAAACCATCAACATAGCAGCAAGACGCTAATCTTCTTTTATTCTTGTTCATAGTGAAATCTCCATTGAATGTTTAACAAAGAAACGTACGGCAACTAACGCACATAATTCTTTTTCTCCCTACTTGCTATTCCTCTCCAAATTAATTGTCGTATCGAGTCTCACAGTTCTGCAGGTTTTTATTGCTTATGGAAGCAACAACCGATCCTCTTTGAAATCAAACTCTGTGCATTCTTGGACTCTCCCCTTTTCTCTTCTAATTTTTATCTCTTCTTAGATGTTCACGTGTAAAAAGAAACATAGTTCTCTTGGACTCTTGTTGAAAGCATATAATTTGAATATTCTAATAGAAATAACCAATCAATGGTTTCCACATTGAAGAGTCCTAAATTTCGATTAAGTAAACAAGGCATCCAGATTTGTCCTCACCTGTGACGATTCTTTTTCTCCTCCAAGCGTTGTTGCTGTACAATTTAGATAACAATTTCTTCCTGTATGAGACTTTGATTTCTATTAGAACTTAGAGAAAATTGCATTGCCATCCCCTGAACTTCGGTCGTTATTCAACGCCACCCCCTGGACTTTTCGAAACGTCAAAGCCACCCCCTAAAAATTCAAAAAATTTCAAATCGGTCCCTGCCGTTAGCCGACCGTGAGAAATGAATGAAAACCGGTTAGTTTTTTTCTAATATACCCAAAATACCCCCACCTATTGTGAGAGGACAATATTGCCCTCTCCTTTATTTCCATCTCCTAAACCCATACCCATCTCACATCTCTCATCTCTCATCTCACACTCCTCTCACTCACTCGGCCGGACAAGAAGAAGAAGAAGACGAAGACCCACCTGCAACGCGATTCTCCCCTCCTCCGGACGTTCCAATTAGGGTTTGTAGTTGTTTCGATTTGAGTATTTCTGATTACAGACTCTATTTAATCGGAATTGGAACTTGAAATTCTGTAGTTTTCTGCATTGGGGAAGCGATGGACGAGAAAACGAATGTCGTTAGTGCGAAAAAGGTTATGTCTCCATGCGATGTTGAAGCTCTGAAGAAATGTCTGGAGGAGAACAAGGGTGACTACGTGAATGCCAATCTCAGGTGGAAGCTTTCAGGTCTTCATGTTCTCTGAAGAAACCAAATTCGGTCACTCAACCCTCGCCCAAGCTCAGACGTGGTTCCATGTCCGATCTTTAAAAAACTGTAAAAGTTATAGTTTGCTTCTAATACCTAAACAGGACAAGTAAATCATGTTCTTTTAATTGCAGACTTACATGATAATTCTCTGAAATCTATTTTGATATTTTCTGAACTGGTCTAATGGTTAGTACACAATTTAATCTCAAAATTTCTCAGCCTCGATCGTTTTCTATCCAGGTACAATTACAACTAACTCTGCAGATTGTTATACATTTGAATGTTCCCCTTTTGATGCTTATAAGAAGAGAAATCTCTTAATATACAAAATTGAGGTTTGGAGAAGAGAACTGGACTTAGATTTCATCTTTTGAATCAAACTCCTTCATGGTTTCCTCTGAACTTGGTGTTTCATTAACCTGTCTGCCGATAGCACGCCCTCTATCCATGTGACAATATTGAATGCTAAACCTTCCAATACTCTTGAGTAGCTCTCTAAGATTGCTTGCCCTACGTCCTGCAAGAAAAGATCGTGTTTTAATATTGACATTTTAACATTATTAGATATACAGAATGACCAAGCTGAGCTCCGAGCACTTACCCTATTGTATTGGATTTTACTTGTGTCCAAGGTTGTTTGGGATAGTTCTGGGAACCTTTGCAGTATAAAGAATCGCACGCCGGAGGAGGGGAGAATCGCGTGCCGGAGGAGGGGAGAATCGCGTTGCAGGTGGGTCTTCGTCTTCTTCTTCTTCTTGTCCGGCCGAGTGAGTGAGAGGAGTGAGATGAGAGATGAGAGATGTGAGATGGGTATGGGTTTAGGAGAGGGCAATATTGTCCTCTCACAATAGGTGGGGGTATTTTGGGTATATTAGAAAAAAACTAACCGGTTTTCATTCATTTCTCACGGTCGGCTAACGGCAGGGACCGATTTGAAATTTTTTGAATTTTTAGGGGGTGGCTTTGATGTTTCGAAAAGTCCAGGGGGTGGCGTTGAATAACGATCGAAGTTCAAGGGGTGGCAATGCAATTTTCTCTAGAACTTAACTTCCTCTTTTCTTTTTAATTCTATTAACAGTAGCTGAACCAATAGTATGGCAACACATGGCATTGAAAAATCTGTTCTTTTGATGTCAAATTCTTGTTGTTTGCATTATCACATGTAATCGTAATTCGAAACCAAGAACATGGGCTCCACATGGGCAGCAAGCAATTTATATACTAATTGGGCTTACACCACCTTGTTAATTACCCAATTCAGTTGAACCCATCAATGCACCTAAATTAACAGTTGAACCAAGATGTTTCAAATTGAACCATAGATTCAAGTAATTGATCCATCAACTGTTGAACCACTTTAATAACTTTACCCACACATCACCTTCTAGTTGCCAACAATGACAATATTCAATCCAATTGCCCAACAATCTCCCCCTTTAGAATTGTTGGCAACATTATTTTAACTCTGTGTTCCACTTCTCTCCCCCTTTGACAATAAGTACAAAGGGTGACAATGCTCCCCCTATATAGAAGCTCCCCTTGCATAGACTCACCTATAGGAGTGCCCACCGCATCTTCCTATCCTATGGGGATTTGATGTCTCTATGCTTACTCATCTACTCCCTCTACACACATACTATATACTGTGCTCGTGGAGTAACAACTCCAAGTTTGTTTCTAAGGGCTTCAAAATTTACCTTGGGAAGTGCTTTCGTGAAAATATCTGCCACTTGCTTAGATGTAGGAACAAAATCCAATTTCACCTCATTTGCATTGACCTTCTCCTTCAGGAAGTGATATCGGATGTCAATATGTTTTGTCCTCGAATGCTGCACTGGATTCTTTGAAATATTAATGGCACTCATATTATCACACTTAATAGACATCGGTTCATCATTGTGAATTCCAACGTCTGTTACTTGTCTCTGCATCCAAATCACCTGTGTACAACTAGCTGCAGTGGCAATGTATTCAGCCTCTGCTGTAGATAAAGAAACAGATTCTTGTTTCTTGCTATGCCATGCCACTAGACTCTGCCCCAAAATGAATGCACCACCACTAGTATTCTTCCTATCATCCACACTGCCTGCCCAATCCGCATCTGAGAATGCTGTGAGTGTGAAATTTTCAATCTTAGGTACCATAAGCCATACTCCATCGTACCTCTAAGATATCTAAAAATCCTTTTGACTGTCACTAGATGAGTCTCTTTCGGACTAGCTTGAAATCGAGCAACCAAGCACACTGCTTGTAGGATATCAGGTCTTGATGCTGTCAAGTATAGCAAGCTTCCAATCATTGACCTGTAGAGAGTCTGATCTATACTAACTGACTCATCACTCGAACTCAACCTGCAACCTACTACCACAGGAGTACTTACTGGTTTGTTGTCTTCCATCATAAATTTCTTCAACATCTCCTTAATGTACTTTGCTTGTGATATGAAGATACCATTATGTTGTTGGTTCACTTGCAAACCCAAAAAGTATGATAACTCCCCCAACATAGACATCTCGAACTCTGCTGTCATCTGCTCTGCAAACTGTCTACACACCTCATCATTTTTTCCTCCAAAGATCATATCATCTACATAGACCACCACTACCAGTTGACTTTTGTTCTCTGTCATAACATATAGTTTACTATCAACAATGCCCTTCCGAAGCCCCAACTGATGGAAGTAGGTGTCTAGTCTAGAGTACCAAGCCCTTGGAGCTTGTTTCAAGCCATAGAGAGCTTTTTTCAATCTACAGACCATGTTTGGATCATCTCCAATTTGAAAACCATCTGGTTGCTCAATGTACACTTCTTCTTCAAGATTACCGTTTAAGAACGCATACTTGACATCCATCTGATAAACCTTGAAGTCTTTATAAACCGTAAATGCTAAGAACATCCGTATAGATTCCAATCTTGCTACCGGTGCAAATGTCTCATCAAAGTCTATCCCCTCTACCTGAGCATAGCCTTTGCGCACTAGTCTGGCTTTGTTTCTAACCACCTGACCCTCTTCATTCAACTTATTTCTAAAAACCCACTTGGTACCAATGATGTTTTTATTGGCTGGTCTAGGAACTAGCTCCCAAGTGTTGTTCTTCTCTATTTGATCTAACTCTTCATTCATTGCCTTCACCCAGTTCTCATCTTTAGTTGCTTCCCCAACAGACTTGGGTTCAATTTGAGAAAGTAATGAATATGTAACAGATTTCATCTTTCTTGTTTGCATTCCCGCTTTAGGATCTCCAATGACCTGATGTGGGGGATGCACTTTTTGCCACTTTTCAAAATTGGGTCATCTATCTCTCTCTATCACTGTGTCAGTCTCATGGGAATCTGTATCCTCATCATTAATATGATTCTGAACTTCCACAACTTCATCATCTACAGTTGCATCATCATAAAAGTCCTCAGGAGTCTGCTCTACTGGTTCTATCTGTTTAGAATGGGGTACATGTTCATCAATTCTTACATCTGAACTCTCTACCACTATGCCCAATCTTTTATTGTAGCATCTGTAGGCCTTACTCTTTGAAGAATACCCCAAGAAAATCCTTTCATCTGCTCTGTCATCGAATTTTTCGAGGCCGTCCTCCTTCCTTTTGATGAAGCATCTGGAACCAAATACCCTAAGATATTTAACAGTGGCTCTCCTTCCATACCATAGCTCGTATGGTGTCTTGGATTCATTTGGTCTATAGAAACACCTGTTCTGGACCTGCACTGCAGAATATATTGCTTCTCTCTAAAACCTCCTAGCAACATTGTTTTCAATCAAAATTGTCCTTGCCATCTCTTGAACGGTCCTATTCTTTCTTTCCATAACCCCATTTTGTTGGGGGGTTCGAGCTGCAGAATGTTGAATCCTAATCCCATGCTCATGACAAAAGTTAGAAAATAAATTCCAAGTAAAATCCTTCCCTTGATCAGATCTCTGGCACTTAATTGTCCTACCAGTTTCATTCTTTACCTTCTTCTTGAAGATCTTGAAACAATCTAAGGCTTCAGTCTTGTCTTTAAGGAACATAACACAAGTTATCCTAGAGTACTCATCTATGAATAGGATAAAGTACCTCTCTCCACCAATTGCCTCTTTTCTCATGGGTCCACAAAGATCTGTATGAATCAAGTCTAATAGTTTACTTGAATAATGTTCCTTTGACTTGTATGTGGCCCTAGTCTGTTTTCCATTTAAACATGGTGCACAAATATGATTTGTTGGAGACTTGATCTTTGGAAGTCTCTGACTGCCTTCTTTTTTCTCAATTTAGCTAAGTTCTTGAAGCTGATATGCCCAATCCTTCTATGCCATAACCAACATTCATCTTCCTGTTCCATCATGCATCTATCTTCATTTGCTTCTAACATAGTGTATAAGTTTTCTGTAGTTCTTGTCCCTTGTGCCACAATCTTTCCATTTTTAATTTTCTTGATTTCACAGCCTTCCTTGGTGAACAAAACCTCATTACCATTGTCACAAATTTGACTCACACTGAGCAAATTGTGCATCAGACCGCTAACATATAGGACATTGTTTGACTTGATCTTTCCTCTGTCCAACTTAACTATGCCTCTGCCTTCTATCTTTGCACCATCATTGTTTCCAAACTTGACAGATCCACTCTCAGTTGAATCCAGACTCAGAAACTTTCCTTTATCACCTATCATGTGAGTGGAGCATCCACTGTCAAGAATCCACGGTGACGGCTTGCTATGAGCTTTGAAGGCTGTTTGAACAATTAATGACTTACTTCTTGCTTTCTTTTTCTTCTCAACCCATACTGCCTTATTTGCCACAGTAATAAGTTCTCTTTGTCTCTGACCTTGTTTCCATGAAGAATTGTCATTTTGCCTTCTTTTCTCTTACCTCTGGTAGGGAAGTATGGTCTTGCAATTTTTGGCAATGTGCCCCATCTTGTGACACCTATAACATTCTACACTTTCCTCCGATAATGGAGCAAACCTGTTCTTGCTAGTCAATGTTGTAGGCTTGGTCTGTCTTTTGCAATCTGCCACCCTGTGTCCATAATAGTTACACCCATAAAAGTAACCTTTAAAGCTCTGTCTCTGCCAAGAACCTCTGTGTCTCTGATAGTCAACTGAAGTAAATCTATCATTGTAAAACAGTTGTGAGCCCCTCTGTTTCTCCTTGACAAACCTCATTGGAATTTCTACAGTTCCTTTGCCTTTAATCTCCACTACTTCAGAAGATCCCTGTGCCACATATCCAAGGCCAGTATTCATATGTAGAGGTCATTGAAAACTCAAAATCTTATCTAACACATTTTCATTTCCTTTGCTTGATGATGGAGTATCTGCTTCAACTGATTGAATCATAATTTCTTTACCCTTAAATTTTAAGATAGTAATTGAAGGAGATGGTGTAGTTTCTTCTTGTAAATTCATCTTCTGTATCTCTTCTAATTGAGTCTTCAACATCTCCAATTTCTCTTCAAAGGTAGTGCACTCTTCTGCCTTGGATGATAGATTGACACTCAGCTCATCATTGATCTTAGCCATATCTTCAACTGTAATATTTAACTGACTAATCTGGTTCTCCTTTTCAACAAGATGAATCTCTAGATCTTTCATTTTCTTCCTCTTTTCCTTGAGATCAGTTAAAGCAGAATACAAATTTGTTATTAAGTCATACTGAGCTTCTTGTTCTTCCTCTTCCTCAGACTCTTCAGTAGTCTGGTGTTGCACTCTATCACCAAGTGCCATAAATATTGTCTTAGATGACTCATCATCTGACTCATTATAGTCCTCTGATGACTCCTCTGAAGAAGACTTGCACTTCTTTGATATTAAGCTTTTCTTCTTGAAGTTTCTTCTTTTAGGAATAAACTTCTTCTTTCCTTTCTTGAACTTGCTTTCTTGAGCATCTTCATCTTTAGAGTCACTCAATTTATCATTCTTTGGACACTTGGAAGCGAAGTACCCTATACCATCACAATTGAAACACTTCAAAGGAAGTTTTCCTTTGTATTTACCTCACATTTCTTGAGTTTCCTAGCCAAGTAAGCTATTAACTCATCATCGGAATCTTTTTGTTCACTATCTTCATTGATTTTCAATTTCTTCAAAGCTTTGAAGGCAACTTCCTTTTCTATGGGCTTGGGCTTGACCATCCTCATCTAATATTTAATCAGAGTTCTATGTAGTTCATCTAATTTCATTGTGTTCAAGTCTTTAGATTCTTCAATGGCAGACACCTTAGGGTTGTACAACTCAAATAAATATCTCAATATTTTCTTCACCACCACTGCATCCTTTACCTCTTCTCCTAACCCTCTAATAGAATTGATGATTTCGTTTACTTTGCTCATAAATTGATCAATGGTCTCTCCCTCAGACATTTTCAGACTTTCGAATAAATTCCTATGGTGTTGTAGCTTCGCCTCTTTGATTTTATCATCTCCCTCATGAACACTCTTTAACTTGTCCCATATGTCCTTTGATGTTGTGCAGCTGACCACTTTTGTAAACTCATTGCTCACTAGGGAGCCTAGAAGTGCATTCACTGCTTTAGCATCGTCTTCACACTTCTTCATCTCTATTTTATCTGTGATATCTGTAGTGGGGGGGTTTGTAACCGTTCTTCACAAGTAACCAAAATCCATAACCCTGAGACTTTAGGTAGCCTCCATCCTGATTTTTCAGTTGTAATTTGACCCATCAAAGAAAGAAATCTTTCCATGCATACGATTACCGTCATTGGATGCCATCTATATCTTCTCAGTATTCAGACCCGAAACTGTTAAGCTTCCTCCTTAGGAAACCTGGCTCTAATACCACTTGATGTTCTCAGGTTGACACTGAGAGGGGGTGAATCAGTGGTTCCAAAAATTTCCTTAATTGCAACCCAACAAAAACTTCCAATTTTCAAGTTCTAAATTGGCCAGGGCAATCCCGTAATTACCAATCATGCAAACGACACGTCCACCTCACACCACAATGTGGTTGAGTCTACCAGACAGTGTCCCACCACTCTGCACAACACGCACTTCAAATATATGTAGAAAAATAAATGCGAGACAATAACACCAGATATACGTGGTTCAGCCAGAGTGCCTACTCCACGGAGGAATACCCATATAGGGTTTCGTATTTCCCCAATACTCAACTTTTTAACCGCTACAACGGTCCAAGAACTTATCCCTGCTTCAATCTGAGATGCAACTCAGACAAGGGCAACAACCCCACACCCTAGACAAGCCCCAACTTGCTAGGTTCACAATTTTAAATCAATAAAATAAAATCCCAACCCAATACACCATTGATCTAGAGTTTCTCAACAATAAACACTCTAGAATACAAAAATAGGGATCTCAGATACGAGTTACCTCAGCCTGTGTAAACCCCGTTGATGATTGCTTGCTTGACATATAGAAGAACATGCTCAAACCATTAACATAGCAGCCTTTTGGATCTCTTTCAATGTTGCTTCTCTCCCTCTCTTTCTTTCTCTTTCTTGGTTTTTCTAGTAATGGAGAGGTGCACTTTACTTTGTCGAGAGGATTCCTTTATATCTCAAAGACATCCGCAGGGCTCTAATCTGCTACATATCTACTCGATCTCGGAGTCTTATTATATGTTGTTGTTCACCACTTCTCAAGCTATCAACACATAAGGAATTCTATTTCTCACGGGCTCAATCCGTGAACAACAAAGTTGTAATCTGATAACATGTATACAACTTCTTTATCTCAAAGGATTTCGTATTCAATAAGGAGTTGAACTCCTTGCTATCCACGTGCTTCAGTAAGAGAAACCAGATTTGCTTGAACTCCCATCTTCAATTAAAGCTTCAAGCTTTGTTGTCCACGTAGAGATGAGTTATTCTATTTGATTAAACTACTGAAGTTCTATATGATATACCCATGTGGACCCTTGCTTTTTAAATCCTTGCAAACTCACCAACCTTCTAGATGTAAAGCTCAATTCTGTCCACATGCTGATCAAGTGAGATTCAAATCCTAGTAGGAATAGGATTAATGGGATACTTTGAATTTGAGTCAACTTCCTCAAGGCGCTAATGTATTGTATCAATCCTCAAGCTGTCATGCTTCAATGCTTGCTAATTTCACCATCTAATATCTTAAGATGTTGTGTTACATACAAATTCATAATATAAGAGTTGTAGTGCTTGACTGGTTCAAGTACAAACCACAAAACCGATTTTCTGCTGACTTAATTAAAGTGGTTTTCTTACCTCATCATATTTGTGGCTGATGTAATGTTTGATACAAAAAATTGGTTCAATCCCGAATCCAAATATCGAACCTAAACAAGTCGAGTCAATTATCGAACCAGAACCACTACACTGTTGCCAACAATGACAACACTTGGACCCATTTCTCAACACCACCGTCAAAAAGGGAGGGAGGGAGGGGGAGAGAGAGAGAGAGAGAGAGAGAGAGAGAGAGAGTACCCCGGCCAAGTGCCTGTAGCCCAAGTCCAAGAGCTTACTGAAAATAAGCCTAGCCAGGTGCGTTCTATCACGAGGGAGAACACCCTCGATAATCACGTCATGCGCCCCCTCTGTACCTCAAAGACAGACTGCTCACTGGTTACCCCATACTGAGGGGTGAAGAATTCCGCAGCGGAGGAATGAACGGAGTCACCAGCTAGCAGGGGGAACGACGGGGTCCTTACCCTTGTCCTTCATCGCCCGCACCAAAACATCACCTTCCCCCTGGGAGGAGAACGAACAGCAACAGCAGCCCCAACCTCACCAGCATATGGGGAAACGACAACACCCACTCCCTTCTTTTTCTTGCTCACGTTGTCCCTTACATCCTGGCGCCTGTGCTTCCTCGCCACCAGAAAAGTAATTATCAGCTGGTCGGAGGAAGATTCAGAGTCACCAGCCTAGACCATAGTTAACAAATTCGGATTCGGGAATTATTCGGACGGAGAATTATTCGGAATAATTCGGATGATTAATTGAAGGATTCGGTCAAAAAAGCGGTCAAAAAAGCTTATTGGGTTTTTTTTTTTTTTTAAATTGTTTTTTATTGTTTTTTTTTTTTGGTTTTTTGTTTTTTTAAATAATGTTTAAATAAACCGAATAATTCGGTTTAATTCGGATTCGGTCCGAATTATTCGCGATTTATATTCAGTTTTGAAAAAGTCGCGAATTTTAAAGAATTTTATTTTTAATTCGGTTTCGGTCCGAATTTTTGATAAAATTCGGAAAAATTCGGTTCGGCCGAATAATTCACGAATTATTCGGCGGAATTGATAACTCTGGCCTAGACTGGCACCACCCAGCAGATCCCTCCCCTACGTTGCCACCGGTAGTGAGACGCCGTCTTCCCCACCCAACACTTCACCCCCTAGCACCAGCCACAACGGCCTCCTCAACACCCTCCTGTTCTCACTTATTCAAAGCCTCCAACAGAAGACTACGGTCGATCAATGCTGCATAAACACGAACCAACAACAAACGGGGCACATTAGGAAAGAAGGAGTAAGAAAATAGTGAGAATACAAAAATAAGCGATGCCGATCGGGCTCACCAGGATTCAAGCCACACTATCGTCAGAGGTTTCAGCGCTGACCACCACACCAATGGGAACCTTCATCAACCTATGGGTCTCGGTATCCTCAGACCCCATCTGCAGAGCCACATTGCCTCGACAGGTGTTCACCACCGACCACGAGGTCAAAAAATTAAAGGGCCTCGAGTCCTTAGAGAAAAAGAACCCATCCTTCCACCTATGAATTGAACTAGGCGTACTGTCTAGAACCAGATCACGCCTATCTCTACGCTTGAAGTGAAACCAACCAGGGAAGTTTCGATTGGTGATCAGGACAGACGTTCACAAACACAGGCTGGGTAGGCGCTCTGCGTATCCGGCCACACCTAATGAAAAAAATCCAGAATGACCTTGAAGGCGTTGGGCACAAGCTGCGTCGGAACGACTCTACAATGCCGCAACACCACAGCCATGGAATCATGGATGGAGAACCGGAGCCCACTGATGAGCGCATGCTCATAAAAACAGGCCTCCCCCTCCCTACCGTTGTTGGCCTTCTCACCGACCTTAGGAAGCCTCAACAACACAGACTCGGGTAAATGGTAGACCTCCCTAAACTTCTCTAAACTTCTAACTCTCACACAGAAAGACCCGAGGCAACCTGACCGATGGGGAGCCCAGTCATTGGGTCCGTCTTAGACATATTCGCAAGTGTTCTGTTGCTGGTCCCAAGACTGGATAAAAGAGGAGGGTTGTCGAGTTTGTGTTGGAGAAAGATTTAAAAATTTGTATTGTGGATTTTAAAAGATTTACTGATAGGTTTATATCCATTGAAGCTTGTGTTAGAGAGAGAAATTGTCATTATATGCACATACAAACCCCAAATAGGATTGGATGAAAATAAAACGATACAATATTTAAAACGTGGATGGATTAGTGTATGGTTTTACTTAAATAGAAAAGATTATTATAAGGGAGATCTGAATGTTCATGATGGAAGTGATCGTAAAGGCTATGAAAGTATAGAGAGGATGCGGTTTTCGAAAGAGGGATGAGGAGGGGACTTCAGTTTTAGTTTTTGTTGTGGCTTATGATTTATCCATAGTAAATGCATACTTTGGAAAGAGAAATAATCATTTAGTTATCTTCAAAAGTGGGAATCATAGTAGCCAAATAGATTTCCTTTTAACTAAAAAAACTGATAGGTTGTTATGTAGGGATTATAATACCAAGGAAGAGCCCAACCACACAACATTAATTTTTAGTCATGGTTATATGTCACATAACAGCGAATCGTAAGAAAGGTGAGATTATTTGCCCTATGATAGGGTGTTGGAGCTTGAAAGGGTTTACTTGATTTCATTTACTGATAAATGGTCAAGCAAGAAAGGTGAGACTATGATAAAGACACTAATACAATGTGAAATGAGATGGCTACTTGTATTAAGAATGTTGCTAAGGATGTCCTAGGTAAATCTAAAGAAATACATCATTCATGTAGAGAGAGAGGTGGTGGAATGATGAGGTTCAAGCAGTCATTGAGGCATAGAAAGCTAGTTTCACAATATGATGAAGGACTAAGGATGTAGAGGATCAAAAATTGTATAAAAATGGTTAGAAATAAAGCTAAGAAGATTATGGGAAAAACAAAAATACAGAAATATACGAATCTTTATAACCGCTTGAGTATAAAGGAAAGGGAGAAAGCTATTTATAAGATAGCCAAAATATAAGGAAATGAAAAGTGGAATTTTGATCATGTTAAATGCATTAAAAGTGAAAATGACAAAGTCTTAATAAGAAATGAGGATATGAAGAAGAAATGGAAAAACTATTTCCATAGCTTAGTAAATAAAAATATTTCAAGTAATAATATCCAGGAAGGTTGGATAACCCATCGAGACATCACATGTCATAGATATATATTTATGACAAATTAGGGTGCTTGAAGTAAAATAAGCTTCAAGGATGAAAGTAAATAAGACACCAAGTCCAATGGAGTCCCAATAGAAATTTGGAAGGAATCTATGATTTATTTTGGTTAACCAAGTTATTTAATAAGATTATGAGGGAAACGATCTTCTATGGTTTTTTCACAACATTCTGCAGGACATTAACAAGGCTTCCTCTCTAATGAACTGTTCTATCAAAACCATGGATGACCTTACTTTAGCAAGGCAAGCCTTATACACAACCTAGATTACTCAAAGTTGTCTGAGTAACGCCAACTGATGATATTGTAAAGCTCAATATTGATGGGTGTTCCTTGAGTAACCTAGGCTTTGCAAGTGCAACTAGTATCTTTCGGAATGGATCTGGTAATCCAATATGTTGTTTTTCATGGTTTCTTGGAGTCAATACTAATAATATTGCAGAGTTCTCATCCTTCTTTATTAGATTAGAATGTGCTAAGAAGAAGAATTTCAAGAACATTTGGGTGAAAGTGACTCTAATACAATGAATAAGCTATATTAAACGGTGATATCCCTTGGAAATTTCAGCAGTAATGGGCTAATTATCAACCGTTCTTCATTCAATTACTCAACATATTTCTCACTGCTTTAGAGAAGACAATGTTTTTGCGGATTCTATTGTAAAGAAGTGTGCTAGGACATAACGGACTATTTATTGGATTTTCATATCCAACTTATGTGTATCATGATGTCATCTAGGATACTTTGGACAGACCATGTACCGTTTTTCTTGATGGACTTGGGGCATACTTGTTGCATTTGTTAGTCTATTATTTGTTCAAAGGTGCTGCTGGTGGCTATGCCAAAGGTGGAGATTTAATGTCTTTAGTGTATGCTTCATTATATATGTATTTATTTTTGTTCATCTGGCAATGCTCGGATATAAATCCTGTAGATCCTTACAATTGTGCTAATATATGCTTTTACTGAATTATAGCGAAAAATTAATTAGATTATGAGAACAAGGAAAATGTCAAATAAATAGAAAAGCATTGTGGTCTGATTTATAAAAATAAAGGTGATACTCAAGGTTGTAATAACTGCAAAGAGATAAAACTATTGAGTCATAACATGAAATTAAGGGAGAGAGTAATTAAAACTTGTATTCATCATTACAAAAAAATAAATAAATAAATAAATAAAATAAAATTGCATCAGACAAGAAACTATTATTATGGGTAATCAATTTAGTTTTATATCAATAAGATCAATGACAAAAGCTATCTACTTATTGTAGAAACGCAACCCTAAAACGATGCAGAAGATAATGGAAAAAAAAAACAAACAATGCACACGGATTTTACGAGGTTCGGCAAGGTTGCCTACGTCCCCGGGGAGATGAGATCCTGCTTCACTATCAATGGAGAATAGGGTTACAGCGCTCGTCCTCACACCTCTCAGTATTGCTTGCATTACAGAGAAAGAAACCCTCGCTACAAATATATAGCGGAAAAAACCCTAATCCGGATCAAATTACAATTTCCAACCTAATCCGGATTAAACTACAATTGCCCTCAAATAAAAAATTTCGAGCGGGGGTCTGAGCCCCCCTACACCCCCTGCATGTAGGGGGCAGACAATTTTCACAGTGTAAACCTTAAAATTATTAAGGATTTGCCAAGTGGCCAACTCAATTTGAATGGCTGCAGACAATTTTCACAGTGTAAACCTTAAAATTATTAAGGATTTGCCAAGTGGCCAACTCAATTTGAACAAGGATTTGTCAAGTGGCCAACTCAATCTTAACATCTCGGCAGGGATCCTCAGATCTAGGTGCTGCACCAGTACTCCCTGGATTAAACTGCGACGGAATACAAGACATCATACACCAGCATTTTGTTCATTCAATTTCAACCCCATCCAACCTGTCATAGTGTCATATGGCAAATATATCTATGCGGAAAATTTTTAGACATGCCCATATGAAAACTTTGGATAAAAGTTACCTCCCCTAAGATGAGGGAAGGGTTTGAACTTTTAGAGGTAAATGAGGAAAGGAGATCAAAAGAGAGGACATCATCCACGATTCATCAAATAAGGGAGTGGGTTTTATTCCATTTTCATGGTATGGCGATCCAGATCAAGGTGTCAATTATCTGGTTGGTGGACCAAAAAATTTTCTTCCTCAAGATAATTCTTGTAAAACAATCTCCTTTATGAATATAGGAACCTTAATGTTAGGGGCCAAGACAAAAATGATGAGCACAATATAACTTCTTAAAACAATGTACAGCAGAACTGGAGCTGAGAAAACACATTTTATAGGTACTTCCCTGATTTTACAGTGAAGAAATGCACCTTCCAAGATGAATTCTAAGATACCAATCCAACGATCTCAGCCAACCCTTCAGTTATTACTAAGAAAATCTCTCATTACACCTTTATTTGGCATTTGCATTTCAATTGTCTTTTTTAAGTTGGGTTTAGACCAAACTGAAAGTTCACTCATGTCACTCATGTCCATCTCAAAAGTCACCAATCCAAATGACTTTCAAACTGAAAATAAGGACGCACAGTGGCTGAGTTCGGTCAGGAAAAAGGTCATATAAACCCAATATTCAAAGACCAAATATCCAACACACACTTGGATCCAAAATATATACAGAATGTCACCAATCTAATTAGCAAACACAATTTAACATAACCAAACTTCTGAGATAAATCTCACCACGGAGAGTAACAAAGATGGAAGCCCAATGCTACAAAGGGTTAAGAATGAAATAATAATTTTACTGCTAGAAGAATTGACAGACAAAAATGTGAAACATGTGAGATATAAAAAAATTCTATATACACATAAACAGGTAAGAATAATCCTGATCAACCAATCTTCATCCTGTTATATGTTGTTGGCAACAAATACTGTCCTTTCGTTCAACTCCATGTAAGGCAAAGTCATGTATATTCTGGTGACAAGCATTTGAACCAATTCTTGAACCTAAATTGAGAAGAGAGAAATGTCGGTTCAGAAAAAGAAACGTATATTGCTATACACTTGAGATCATAAAAAAAAATGACCAATTGCTAATTGTAGAAGCAGGTATCACCTCAAGACATGATGACAAGCCCAAGATACATGGCTCCACAGAGAAACATAAATGATATTAATCCCCTGCGAGCAGTGAACCCTTGGTTAGTAAGTCTGAGGAAAGGAAAATACAGTGCACATTTGTGTATAATCTTGTAGAGTAATTGGAGTTATACTCACTGCAAAATATGTAAAAAAAAATTCAGCATAAAAATTGATGTGATTAATATTTTTATAACTATCGATATGCCAAAATGATGAAAAATATAGACACATGCAAGAATAATGTAGAATAATAATGCTGTAGAAGTACAGAAATGATACTGTCCAGGTATAAAATACAGCAAATTTGAAGAATGCATTAGAAGGTACATAACTACGCATTTTCCAAAATACAGTACTCGTGTTATCCTTCAACAAGTAATTTACTAATTGTGAAGCTACCATAGTTAACAGGTTCAGAAAAGAAAAAGAAAAAAAAAAGAATACTATAATTAGGACATAATGCAGCATAAAACAATTAATGCTCATATTCATGCCCTTTCCAGTGCCTAATTCTCACCAAATGACTCCCCATGCAACACCATTACAGGGGCAAGGACAAATTTCTGCAAACTTTTCAGCATCACTGGAATGAACTCTTCGAGATATGAGATCATCATATATATCTGCATCAATAAATGCATGATACACCAATATCAACTCAGGATTATGAAAGGGTTAATTACGAAAACAGTCAAACGGAATCACTGAGAGTAATCCTAATTGAGGCCATACCGTAAACCGAAAATAAGCTGTTCATTATGCCTGCAGTCAGCCAAAACCAAGATAAGCAATGTATTTTCTTCCAGATTAAGGAAAACAAAGAGTTCCATAGTCTGCTCCATTAAGAAAAGGAGAGATCTAATCAGACTAGTATATACCTATGAACAGAATGATGTACCGCAGAATGTGAACCTTTGTTGTTTCTTGCAAAACCCAAATAATACCAAGGAAAATAATGAACCCTGCATAGTTCAATATTGAATATTACTAACTTGAACATGTAAAGTGACATCCCATAAAGCAGAATTATCAAGGTCCTGAAACATGTACCAATGCAGAGTCCTCGAAGCGTCCACTGTTTGACCGACAGAGGGAGACAATCAAGCCAACACAGACATGACGAATTAGAAATGAAAAAAGTATCAACACTAAAACTTTTCACAACAAAGAATTTCGATGACAAAGCCAACTTGCATTTGTATATGGGAGATTGAGCTTAGCAGACCATTTTTTGCCATTTATAGAAACAAAACAGGTCAACTCACATTTTTAGCAACAAAGAGTACTATAAGCAAAGCAACCACGAAACATCCAGCAGCAATTCTTGCAGTTACAAGATTTGTAGAAGCCAGTATAAAAACCATTCCCCAAAATGACGAACCAAGATCTGCAAGTAGATAAGAAAAAACACTATATTAAATTGCCAAGAGATCAAGTACAAAACACGATAATATGGACCCAACAGTGTTGCAGATAACTGTGCAGCAAACTAGAATTTAGATCAAGATAAAGAAGCCAATGTAATGAGGAATTTAAAAAAGAGAACAAAACAAGGATAAAATTATATTACATCCGGCTGGCAAAATTAACCAATAGACACCACCACGTGTTTGTGTCACTCCACCCTCATTTGCATGAACCTGCATTCCCTCCACCTGCATACCAGGGTAGATATAAATTATAAACTAACTAAGCATGCTGGAAGCACATTAGGTGATAAGGACACAAATATATAGACCAAACAGGTAGTAACATCCTAATCAACAATGGTTATCAGTGACAGAAATACAGACTATACCCATATAACTGCTTTAATGTGAAACATGGTTTCTTATTTCAAGAAATGGGACACATTAGTAAAGTTACTGAGAAGTTGACAATATAATGCACGAATCCAAGTTCCCAAAAACATATATAAATAAAGAACACAAATCTGAAAACAGAATTACCTTTTTCTTGTTTATCTCAAATAATCTAAGATTTTTAACAATCTACTGAACATTATTCATTTGATGCTACAAGCCATAGATGAAAAAGCAACAGAAAGCTTCATCATGAGTGAACCCCATGTGGGAACCTTTTGCGAAGAAGTAATAGACTTCCTATGTAGAGCTGAAACCATCAAATCAGTAAGAATGGTGCTGTTCAAGTTCCAAGAAGAGAGAGATCTGAGTCATCTGACATGGTTCAGATCTGTGCCAGAGCTGGCCAGATTGATGAGCTGAAACCAGAAGTAGGCTTGAAGGATTTTCATTGAAGATTGAGACCTAAAAGAAGGGTCACAAATGAACTGATTTTATATCTATCAAGGAGCAAGCGCACAAGACAAATCAAGTCTTCGTTCTTGATTGCTGACCATTGAATTGAGATTTGGCATTTGGAAGCATAACATTTCAGAATATTGAGTTATTTCTGTCTGTTCTTTTTGGGATTATATTTGGAAGGTCAAAACTTAAATTTCAATTGATTTGGTTCCATTCATAGGTATAATCAATTGCCTTTCAAAAGAGAGCAAGATATTTAGGTTCCAAGTTTTAAAAATGTGGAATATGTTTGCTTCTGGAAGTTATTCACCAAATACTTTTGGCCAGCGTACAATAAATCGTTCTTTGAGACATAAGAAAAACAATGCTAGTATCGTCTTAACAAGATATTTCGGTCTTTTCCTAATGGAGCAATCTGGTACCAAAATCATTAAAAGAACTGATGCACCTTCAAATTTAAAATCATTCAACATAAATACCACTTCTTCTACATCATAATAAGGCATATAAAAAGAATTATGAAGAAGACATCAAAGTTTAAATCTATATCCTTTTTCGTTGTTAGTTGCATCGGATTTAAGGTCTCAAGTGATGGGGACATCATTTAATGTCATTACTAAAACATATGAAGTCAACAAGTCATATACAATTTGACATAGATCAAGCTTTTCAGGCCAAGCTTTTCAGGCCTTCAATGACTAAAATTGAGATTTTTCTTTTTGGCTGACACAGACAAGTTTTGGAGGGATATAATCTTCACTAAGAAAAAAGTAGCTTCAATTTGCATAATCGAGTAGATATGGAGGTGTTTTGAGAAGTTATTACCTCAAAAATAGATTTCTGAGAGGATTTGAGATTGACTCTCTTTTATAAATCCACCATCCTCCAATTTAGTTTCATCAAATAGACCAAAAGATCCCGCGAGGGGAGGGGGGGAAGACATAATATAAATATAAAGTAGTGATAAACAACATAAACCCCTCACATTTAGGGATTGAACACCCAACCTCCTGGCTTTGTTACCATGATAAAACTGCTTATCTCAAAAGCATGAGTTGTTAAGTAAGGGTTCCAATAATGTATATAAAAACACAACAAAAAAAGGAAAGTAGTCAGTTAATGCCCAAACACATTGCTAGGCAATCAAAAAATAATTTCATTTATAATGATTGAAGACATTTAGATTCATAATATTATCTTTTCAATACTATATATCCCCTTGCAAAGATAAAGATGGTCCAATCTCTGTATCCTAACTCTGTCCCATGATACACAAAGTAAGAGGGTGATGGCAACACGTTGGGTCTGCAAAAGAGAGACCCTGGCACTAGTTGTGGCTGCTACGGGTGTTGCGTTCTTGTTATTTCTTCTTATTATTAGCTATTACTAGTTCAAGTTCAGATTCTATATTTAAAATTTTGAGATTTGGCTGAGGTTTGAATTCCCATTGCCAATCTGATGCATTCACACCCCTTCAAGGCTAACGGCCAGCAGCAGAAAATACCCTATCTTTCATTGAATTGATTTAATACACTTAACTGATAAACTTTTAACCAAAAAAAAAAAAACACATCAACTAAATATCTAACGGTAAGTTCACTTCAACCTATGCCTTTTCCAGTCAAAGTAGGTCGAGGAAATGCTAAACTGATAATTCATAAAGGCTTGATGATAAATAGTTGAGTACTAGATAGGTTAAAGCAGCAAGAGGCATTGAAGATATTTTCTCACTAAAGAGCACTTCTGGAATACACAAATGCAATGTGGAACAGATTCTGTAATCGAAGCAATGAAATCATCTTACTTAAGAATCTGCTTATATCAAACACAAGTATGAAGCATATTACACCAAGTACTTCAATATTGTCAATAGCATTAACAAAAATATGTGCATTGCTAGCATGAAAATTTGGAGTTCGGAGTGGAGTTGCTTACATGACCACATGTTAGTTTACAAGCCATAGCATGGCTTGCCTCATGAAGAAAGACAGTAATAAGCTTGAAAGGTGTCAACAATAGTGTCCTCCATAGCTACAAGAATCCAAATTCCAAACCCAAAAAAAAAGATCTATTTCAGCAAACAATGTGAATTACTAAGAAAAGCAAGAATATTCTTACTAATAAGTGAAACACATGAACAGCTTGACCAACAGAACTTCTCCAACAAATCTATAAAACAATATTGATTTTGTATAATTTAATTTGAAGACACCCACACCCATCTGGATTCACAACTAGAATGTCCTCTAAAAATCGTAAAATCTATCATAGTAAAACAAATTGAAAGACCAAAATTTCAAAAGAAAGTACTTTTGAATTTCTAACAATATGGGGATTTCCTTCTTTTCCCAGAAACACAATCAAAATAGGTTAGTGGCCTTTGCCAAGATGCGGAGTACTAAAGAAAGATCCATAAGGCAAACCCCTTCCTCTTCTTGACACTCCCTTCCCGAAAAAAACAGGGGAACACAGTCAAAGAGGAAGATTTAGCCAGAGAAATTGCTATTAACGTAAAAAGAGAGGAAGAGGAAGGGAGTCATACCGCGAGGATCACAACAGCGAAGACTCCTATGGTGGTTAAGAAGGCGACCTGCTCATGATTACAACAGTTTTTGAGTTCCCAATTTGGCATCTCTGATGACTAATTTCCCAAAAAATTAACTTCCCTTCCACTCTACCACACTCTGTAAAACGTGGGAAGACGATTAAGTAATTTTCCGAATGGCTGCCTACCTTTTGCAAATGGGATCTGTAGAAACTACACTATAATATAATTCAGAGGTTCAGAGAGAGAGAGAGAGAGAAGGGATATGGTGGTTAAGAAGAAAGAGGAACGTTGGTGGAAATATCAGACATGCCAACCTGCCTGACCTGACAACGACTCCGACTCCGACTCCGACTCCGTCCGAAGCGCCCACTTGAGTTCCGTCTACCGTTTTGAAGAACTTTCCAAACTTATAATTTTTGTTTGGGTCTTTCCTCCGACACAGCACCGCGGGGATTGGCTACGGCTACAATTAGACCCTTTTGGTCGTCCTTTCCAAACCAACCAAGAGGAGTGGAAGACCAGCATATGTATATCCAGTTTCCCACCGATGTCTCCAGTCACTTGACAGTACCGGTGAAAAAACAAAGAACAAAGAGGGGGTATGAGTGTATGACCGTATGAGGGTGAGATCCGTTGGATCACTGGAGAGGAGACGCGTCCAATTGGTTTCCAAGCAACCGCGTTTATCTTTTTCTCTTATTTTCTTATTGGTGGTGTTTCTCACTTTATTTATTTATTGTTGACCAATGTTTTGTTACTTTTAAGACACGCTTAGGAGGATGAAATTTCCATCTTTCTTCCTTCTTGGTCGTCAACAACCACCGGGTTCTCTTTATATCGGCTGCGGCCGATCCTAACAAAAAATATTGATATGATATGGATCCACTTTATCAATATTGGATTGATTTTATACAATAAATATAGACCCATATAAAAAAACTCCATGGTTGACCGTGTCTATTTACCTACTATAAGGATGAAATTTTCATCTTCTTGATATACATATTAATAAAAAATGTGCATTAGGACTAAGACTTTTTTATTTTTAGGTGAAAGTTTCTTACACCCACAAATCTAGGGTCATATTACTCCCTCTTATTCATTGGATGTCTGAATATCCTTTACTATTATAGACGCCAGCATTGTAAAGTAAAGGAATTCCTCTGCATGGGTTGAGAAAAACTTCATCATTGATTTTCATAGATCGAGGCTAGGATTTTTTTCCCCTCAAGGGCTTTAGTGTCACACATTGTCCATGTAGGAATGGTTTCTTATACAACGCAACATGTGGTAGGTCATATGAGACTTGAATTTTAAGATAAATTGAGCCTAAGATTCTCTACTTCTAAGTTTACAAATGAAAAATTAAAGCACAATACTTTTTTTCTTCTTTTGTTAACCAAGGTGTCCTGGCAAGCTTATGCGCACCTCCACTAATCCTCGGGGAGAGTAGCACAACAACCCACGGCTACGATTTTCACTTAAATCGTAGATGCACAAGGAGAATTATCGCAACCAACCCACGGCTACGATTTTCACTTAAATCGTAGATGCACAAATGGAGAATTGAATCTGAGACCATACGCCTATCCACACAAGCCCAATACATTGATTGCCTTATAAATTTGAAACATGCATAATCCATAGCATGATCTAGTCATACCATATATAGAAGTTACCACATCTCCCATCACCACGACATGGTCAGCCCCTAACCTTCTGAAAGCAATATATTCCACCAAACTATGTTAAAGATATTTATCAATATGCTAGATAAGCATAAACATATCTGAATTAAAAAGTATTCTCAAAATTTCAAAATATCTTTACAATAAATGGTAGTATCTTAGAAAGACGAATTCCTTATTTTTTTATTTTATAATTTGTACATAAAATATTTGACAATCTACGGAGTAAAAATCTAATACATAAAAATATATGATTGAATTTGGCTTTGAAATGTGGCTTGACCATTAGTTGATGAATAAGGATATGATACATGTACTTTATCAAATTAAAAAGTTGACATAGTTTAAAAAAAAAAAAAATACAGAAAATACTCATTTGTTTTAAAACCTCAACTCTTGTGCATGTACAGTATGTTTATACATATTAAAGAGAAAATTAAAAAAAAAAAAAAAAAGGTATAAAAAAAAAAGTGAAGCTTTGAGACCTCGATCGACCTCTTATATTGTATTGTGTTATTTTCTTGCAATAAATCATTTAATTAAGGTATTTCATTTAATAAAGAACTAAATCTTTTGTATATAGAAAAACAACCAAGGACCCCAATTAAATGTAAATAACATAAGATAAATTTGAAGGCATTGAAATCTATAAGTAGTAAAACTAGATTTTTTTTTTAATTTTTTAATTTTATTTTTATTTTTTTTGAGGTGATGTATAAGTAGCCAATAGAGATAAGCTAGAGGGAGTTTTGCTTACTAACATATGGCTATTAACAATAGAGGTTTTGAGTGGAACGTTAAGGTGTGATATGTTACGCTTTAGATGAATTAAAAGACCAAGGGGTGGGGCATTTGGAAAAAAATATTGAGAGAAGATATGAATGGCCTAGTCTTGACAAGTAACATGATCTAAAGAGAGTTGAAAGATAAAACAAAATTCATGTAGTCGATTCCATTGAATTGGAAATAACATTAATTGAGTTGACTCTAGACCCAAGTCTAAGAATTTTCTATGATCAAGTCCCTATTTTCCAATTGAAATGATAAGAAATTTTCTGTTTTTTTTTTTTTTTTAAACATCATTAAATTCTAATATACATAAGTATCTAAAACTCAAAGGTCTAAAAAGAGAATGCGTCACTTAGTATTTTTTTTTTTTTGGGTTGGGGAGGGGGGGGTGGTGGGGGTGTGTTGAATCTAGCCATTTCCTCCTAATATGTAGAGAGAGATTACTATGGATTGGCTATACTTTACAAAGGTACATGAATGTATAAAGAATGGGAATGTCTAAATGACACCCTCATTGGTATATTTAGAACTTACATTTCATTTAATTGCCCATTGCTTTATTCCCAAAAGCATTTAATATGATTTTTTTTATATGAGGCATTGCATTAAATGCAACATTAAATCGGCTTTCCATTTTTTTAAAACCCCTTTTTACCCTTGTATTAAATACTTCCGTTAAATAAATTTTAAAAATAAAACAAGGGACAAAGTAAGTATGGTTGTAAATCCGAATTAAATTTCTAGAATGTTTTATAGGGGTAGGGTTCCTACTTCCTAGATTCCTAATTGTAGGAACCTTTTCCCACACAACAGATGCCCACAATTATGCCAAGAACTGCCACGTGACATGGGGTTGAGAATTTGGCATACAAATTCTTAAAACCATGTTCTACAATCCAAGTAAAAGTCATTAGAACACTATTACTTATCATGCATATCAAATGATGGCTGCTATTTATAAACTACCACTTGCTGCAGAACAGTTATCTCTGAAATTGAAAATGGGGGAAAAAAATAATAATAAATGCAATGTTTTGAAACTTAGCTGGTTTTAATGTACATAAATACTGTCACTGAATTCTACTATGGATAAATAAATAATAAATAAAAAAATGTGGCTATGAACACAAGCTACAAAGAAAATAATGAAGTACATCAACGTCCCACAAAAGAAATGGATACAGAGTTTCTAGAATTATATTCATCTAAATTACAATCTGTAGAAGCTTTAGTAGCCTCAGTACAAGTACTAGTAGCATTTGATCTGGTTATGGCAGAAGAGGTGGTAGTCCAACACCCTCCACGGCCTTGAATTCCTGGTTTTCCAGGTTTTGGCAATGTAAACGAATCACTTGAGAGCATGAGATTAACAGAACTCATATCCGGTCTCTCTGCAACAGATGCCTGACAACAAAACAATGCCATCTGAATGCACATTGCTGTCTCATCATGATTGAACTCGGCAAGCATAGGGTCTGCTAGTTCCAATGCATTTCCTTCTTGGTAGAGGTTCCAGGCCTATGAAATGAAGCAACAATGACTAAGCAGATGTGGAATAAATCATAGCTCTTCTAGATATATATGTAATGAAAATCACTAGTTATAGGCAATTCACATTTTCAACCAAGAAGAAAGAATCAATCATGTTCTAATGGTAGTATAGTATTCCATCCATACTGTTTGTAGGTCAGGTAGGTACACCAAAAATGATCACTTCCTGTGTCTCATACATTATAAGCTGAGTTCCCCCTTCAGCTCCTGTGCCATTGATATATATTACAGAATCACACTCTATAATCCAGGATTCTTAATCGAACAGAAAAATATAGAAATACGATAATAATACCTGTTTCTGGACCATCACCCCAACTGGGATGACTAATTGGAGCAATATAACATAAGCTATATACACGATGGTCACATAGAGTTAAATTAAAAACCAGCTTAGAACATGTCATGGTACAGCAAGAAAGATTCAATTATCTTGACCATATTCATCCAAAGAAGCAGACATCAATGGAGAGTTTGGATTGAGAGGGCAGCATATGCTCCAATAATTGTCAAAAATATTTGTTATACCATCAGTTAAATCTGCAGAAAGTTACTTCATAACTTTGTTGTAAACTGTAAGACTCTATGTAACTTACATGGTTCAATAGATCTGCCTTTTCTTCACCCAACCTCGAATCATGATTCTTTCTCCCACTAACGATCTCTAACACCAATATTCCGTAACTAAAGACATCGGCTTTCACAGACAAGTAGCCATGCATTGCATACTCAGGAGCCATATAGCCACTGGAGCAGATTAAGAACTTCTTAGTTTTAGTATCACCTTAACTTTTTCACCGAGTTAATAGCTTAAAAAATCAATTAAAACAAAAAGTGGAACCAGTATAAGACACAATTCATAGGCTGTCAAGTGCTGCGAAACTAACAACTTGTTTAACAGTGAATTTTACAGAAAATGAATGGTGAAGAAAATACTACTCACTGAGTACCCGAAATCCTAAATGTATTTAAATGGGTGTCTTCCCCAGGAAAGAGCCTTGCCAAGCCAAAATCTGAGATCTTTGGGTTGAGCTGCTCATCCAGTAAAATATTACTTGCTTTGATGTCTCTATGAATGATTCTCTCTGGGGCATCCTCATGTAGGTAGAGAAGCCCTCTTGCCACACCAGAAATTATCTCATATCGCTTTGTCCAATCCAAGGAGGATGATTTGGTATTATCTGGATAGTTTCACCACATCAACTGCTCGGTGAGTTTTTTTCCTTCAATATTGATTTCTAGTTTTAGCACAAAAATTAGATATATAAGTCAAATTTCTAAGTAGGAGGATTTTTTTTTATTACCAAAGATGAAGTAGTCAAGGCTCTTGTTGGGGAGATACTCATAGACAAGCATCTTTTCAGGACCTTCTGCACAACAACCCAACAGTGTCACCAAGTTTTTATGCTGAGTTCTCAACAATACCTTCACTTCATTTGTGAATTCCCTGATCCCCTGTCTTGAATTCAATGACAGCTTCTTCACGGCTACTTCTGGACCATTTGGCACCAAACCCTACAAGAAAAGAAACAACACAGAATATAGAACTTGCCGATTTCATAAATTAGGGTAAAAATTTAGTGTTCTATTTTGTAATATAATCCATTAACAGACAAGGAAGAGGATTTATTAGCTTCAGCATTCGGCACAATAGCAAGCACAAGAGAAGAATCAAAAGAGAGAGAGAAAGAGGGGTTGGAGAGGGGGGGGGGGAGGAATTACCTTGAAAACGGGGCCGAAGCCACCATGACCGAGCTGGTTTACATCGGAGAAGAAATTAGTAGCAAGTTGCAGAGTTTGAAGGTGGAAGAAAAAATTAGAGGTATAATCTTCCCCATCTTCTCCTTCACTTCCTTCGTTTCCTTTCCCTGCTCTTTTCCACTTCGGCAAACACCCACACCATCCTGACATTAAGAACTCCATCGTCCATTGAGGGAGCTTAACCGATTGATTCATCAAGCAAAGAAAGGAACTATAACACATGACGGAAATAGAGAAAACTTGCTTAAGGAAAAGTTTTGCAAGACCGATCAATTTAGTGGGCATTAAAATCCAATTATACCTGAGCTTCCTTTCATTTTCCACCAAATCGTTGACACCGTAATGAGATTTTTTTTTTGGCTCAAAACCATAGAGAAAAGTAAAAGATTCCATTCACATCCCTTTCTATTGAGGAAAAAAATCGTCTGTTTTTCTTCATCCATGTTTTTCTTGTTTTGTTACCTTTAGAAGGTGACATGTGGCATTATTTTAAGTGAACGATCAAGATTAAGTTAAAAACCAAACTGGATGTAATAACCCTCATCCAACTGAATTAATCTTGACCGTGATGACACGTGTCATCTTCTGCAACTAGCAAAACACAAGAAAAACAGGAAAAGGAAAAACAGACGATTTTTACCCCTTCTATCGATTGGCTCCGAAGTATTCCTTCATTACCTTCTTTTCTCATAGTTTTTTTTCGGTAAACCTTTTCTCGTAGGAGTTTACTTAAAACATTAATTGGAAGACCTTCAAACTATTTGTTGTGGATGATTCATGGGCCGAGGGTTTTTTTTATTTTTATTAATATTATAGTCAGAATGTGCTTCTTTTTTTTTTTTTTTTTTTTGCTAAAGAATGGGCAGAATGTGCTATTATAACTAAGTATTAAACATTTTTTTTTTTTTTTTGGTATGAAAGGATTGAAAATCAAATAGAAGAGAGAAATGCAAAGTGAATTCCACAATCACAATATAAAGAAATTGGTCCAAGGGCAGTGTAGCAATCTTTTTCCCATAATATAAATATATAATTAATATCAATTAATTAACAAGCAATAAATAAATAATGAATACCAAGTGTCACACTAAATAGGATCCCATGGAACGAATAACAAAATATTTTTTGTTTCTTCCAATCCATATAAATATAGTAGACATTTCACTTTAGAAGTAAGGGGAAAATAAAGTATGTTTGCATTGAACATGTCACTATTTGTTAATAATAATAAGGACAAGTGTTTTCTGTTCGTGAGAAGACACTGTGTCAACACCCAGGAAGTATTCTTGTGCACTAGAGCATCTGAAAAGAAAAAAGAAAAAAAAAAAACTTTATTTTGAACATTCTTTATTTTAGCCTCCATAGTTTTATTACATATCCATCTGAACATCCTAATTTCAACAATACCGAGTTTATCTTTATGATGATGTTTTAACTTTCCAACATTCTGCAAAAAAAAAATAATAATAATAATAAATAAAATAAAATTGTTAATATTATTTTATGGGGAAGGGTATGCTACTTCCCTCTCTCTATCTATTTCCATCTCACATGAAATGATCTTGCCGCCCTCCTAATCCTATGTATGAAATTGCTCTACCACACTTCATTGGTGCACTCAGCTTTGCCTCTTTCTCAAAGATCCCTCTTCCTTATCATATAATTATTTGTGTTTTAATGTTTATAAGAAAAAAAAAAAATTATGTCCAAGAGCCTAGTCTACACCAATGTTTCCATGTGATTAATATCTCTCTTTTTCTCATGTAAAAGGATATCTCTATGTCCCTTGTTGTGGGGGAGGAGAGAGATAGAAATAAGAAACACTGAGAAAGCCCATACTGCCAAACAGAGAACCACCTTGTAATTAAACACTTGTCTTCTTATGTAATAAAATGACAAAAGCCTCCCTTGGTGCAGCAGAAGCAACAGTAACTTGTAGCCTACTGTAACAAAGACACTGTTATTGTCTTGAATATTCATTGTGGCCGTCTCTTTTTCAACATGCTCCATTTATAACTGTGAGTCTGTGAGAGATGTTGAGTTTGGTTGCTTTCTTGTCCCATGATATCATAGTTGTGTTTTTTGCCCATATATGCGTCTCTCTTTTCTCCCCACCATTGGAAAAGACTCCCTTATCCTTCTCGTACCATACTCCCCATTGGTGCATGTTGTTAGCACTTGCGAGTCTACGGCATGCTTATCCTTCGTCCTTTAAAAACGATAAAGAAACGCATGATGTTGGAGTACTGGGAAAGAATCTACATGCTCTCTCACATGACACATAGGAACTACACTAATAATCTCCCTCCTCAATAAATATATGGCACTCTATTGGATGATTTGTCTCCCTGTCCTCTCATTGGTGGGTTTCCATTGTGGGAAACCTCTACCCTTAAAAAATCCTTCTAAAAAGATACAGCTCCCCGGCACATTTGATTAAACTTCTTAAATACATGATCTGTGTTTGGGATTTCATGAATGGACCCCACTTTAGTTCTAGTATTTAATACAAATGATACGGCACAACACTCAAATCATGGATTATTAATTAGGCATTTAACTGATAAATAGTAAGTATAGATATTATCCAAGGACGATTGAGAAATGGGATCTCTCTAACACTACCCTACCCAATACCCTTACCAAAGGTACTAATTAAAGGAAGTCATAATGCGATAAGTAGGTGATCTAAGCTTTTCTATTGTTTATTGCATGGCAGCTAACGTTTCCCTATCTATAGGTAGTTGCTGTAATATTATTTGATAAAATTGGATGGCCGAATCATGCATTCACCGGATTGGATTGGACTGGACTGGACCAGAGGAGCCAGACCAGACCGCTCTCTCCTCCATGAAACTCAACAAATTCACGCCCTCTCTGTCTCTGTGTTTCTCTAGCTCACATGTAAATTGTTGTAGCTAGCTATGTTGAAATGCAAACTCAAATTGTTGTGGGTATCTACCGACTAGCCAATTGTCTCAAGAGTTCTAGTAAAGGTCTAGATCACTCTTAATATATCTTAGATCCCCTTAGCTCAACTCAGACCCAGCCCAGCCAGAGGTCAGGCTGGGATGCCCAATCCTACCGGGCCCTTAACCCAGCCTACTCCGCCCTTTATTGACCTGGTAGCCTTTACTATTATCATTTTCAAGGTTTGGCAAGTCCTGCTCAGCGTAAGCTGGCTCGACCCTATCCAAAGTTTAGAATTCTCAATCCTCGCCTACGTCATGGGATGAAAAGCCCAACCCAGGCATTATCAGGCTCAACATTTTGCTCCCCAATCATATCCTCTCAAATTTCTGTTGAAGGCCAAGCTTGCACCAATGGTTGGGAGAACTTGGTAGTACGTGTCCATGTGTTAGGGATTGTGTGCAGATTTCTCTCAACCATTGGATGTGTATTGGGCCTCCAATAGCACTGGAGAGGATATAGTTCCCCAATTATCACTCTTCTCTACTCTGAGTCTTATACACCTACCCAATAGGTGTAAATTTCACATACTGTTAAGTGATAACATGTGTCGTGTTGTTTCTATGAATATCCCTCAGTCCCTCCTCCATGTTGCCATTAAGAGTGCATGAAAAAAAATGTACATAAGTAAAAGGATGAACATTAACATTTAAGAAAAGATTTGGGATCCTCTAGGCATCTTCTTCTTTTTCTACTCAGTCTCTTTTGTTTTTTTTTTGTAAAAGGGTTCCTCTCTAGTCTCAACTGGCTTCCTATTTCACTTGGATAAAATATGGGTGTATGATAGTTTTTATTTTCCAATTTTTACAAACTTGAATTCTAATATTTATTATTATGGAGCAAGAACACTACTTGGTCGCTCGCCCTGCTAATGGGAGTGAGCGTTGAGGAATCCAACATGTGGCAGATGGAAAGAACCCTACCCTCTAGCATGTACCTGCGCCAAGACCTAGTGGCCAAGTGTGAAAAGGCCACACTGCTCCCTACGCCCTCTGATTAGCCGTGCCGATTGGTGTGTACCTATGCCTGTGCCAGAAGGTAGCTTTCTCTTGCCCTTATTTTAAATTGCCAACTGATTGAACAAAATCAATCAAGCCGGATTGAACCAAGTTAGGCTCCTTGTCACTTCAGTACTCGCCTACTGGGTCCAGCTTACAATACCATGGTTTGGATGACCCACCCGGGTCTCGGCCATCCACCTATGGAGCAGCGGGCTTACCCGAGTCACCTGACCAGTTCAACGGCACACAGCTCTCAATTCTGAATCTTTGTTCCAAGGGTTGGCGGATTCACAAAGACGCTCAAACCGGCCAAAGACTAAACTGGTCCTGATCTTACTTGGCCGGGCATATTCTTAGCCGGTTCTAGTTCGTTAATTGAGAGTTTGGGTCGTTGGGTGTTGGAAATTGGCACGTGACGCACCCAAATCATGATTCATGAACCGCTCCACTTTGACCCGACAAGTAAGAACTTATTGCCACCTCGACTACGCTTCTCTCCATCTTTCTCAAAATCTCAATTCCGCCATTAACGAAGTTCCCCAAAGTTCGGCCCCTCCCCTTCGAAATTAGGCTTGGAAATTTCCGATAGGGGAGATGAGGTCTTCCTCAGGAGCAGGGGGGTTCAACATCAATCTCAGAACTCAGAAACTTGAAGTCGATAATCGTATATCTCTACGTTATTACTATCGGATCGCTGATAATCTCCTTAAACAGGTTTTCTTTTTCCCCTAAAAATTTCAATTCAAGATTCTTCCCAGTGTATATTGGTTCAGTTGCACTGTTGGTGTTTGCAATCGCGACTGAATTTCATTTATTTTTGCTTTCCATATCGTTTGTTTCTTAATTCGTGGCAATTTCGAATTTGGATCGATTATTATGTGACGGAAAGTGTGTCTGAGGTTATACAGAAAGATTTTAGGTCATCTTCTTTCCAGTTATGCCTTAAAATTCTGTAAATCTTGGGCTGTTGTGGATGCTTAGAACTGGAATATTATACCCTATTGCGTTATGTAGGGATGAATCTGATGTTTCACATTCCGAGGAGTCAGTTGATAAGTGGAAACCCCACAGGAACCTTGAATTAGAGGCTTAGAAATGTACTTCTACTGATTTTGCACCAAATTTTGAACATCTGAACTAGTCCCAAAGTTTCACTGAGAATTTGATTTTGTGGGGATCTTTCATGTACTGAAGCTTGGTGCTTGCTGTATTATTTACTTGAGATGTTTCTCGGTCCTTTCTCTCTCTCTCTCTCTCTCTCTATATATATATATATATATATATTTTTGGTGGTCAATATTGCTTTCCTTGTAGATGTAAACATTGTTGCTGCCTTTTTTATGGCCACTGTCGTGTCTTAATGGACTAAAATCTTTGGATTGCCCCTGTTAAATTCTGGATATGCTTCAAGTTCAGCTCCCTGAATTAGCAGTTCTAAGGGTCTCCTTAAATCTTGCTTTGAAAGATCTTTGGATTTTGGTATTGTAAATTCTCTTGTATGATAGAGAGAAGAGCAGTGTTATTAGGTGTTCACCTCAGGCAATACGGACAACCCTTGCACCTATGACTACTTCATGAAGGCATGCCCTTTGCATGCCTTTATTGTTGGGCTGCTTGATTCAAGCAAATGAGGCCTGTCCTTTCCTCAATTGTTGCAACCTTGAAGGCTTGCTCTAGTTGAGAAAGTATAGCCTACTATATTATTTTGAATTTTTTTTTTTTTTTGGGGTCAAAACAATAAAATGTGGATTTTTCTTAGTAACCCTGAGAGGAGAATCTCTTTAGGAAGGTAACTACAAAGGTAGACAAGGTGGTGGGTCTAACCACCACGATCTGGAGTACAAAAACCGGCCTTGCCTAGTGGCTACAAGATGGGATTCTAGATTGTATTCTCTCTTTATATGAGTGAATATGCAAAATTCAAACTCTATTTACAAATAAGCAAAATGTATTCCACAACACCTTGGGATAGCCAAGATGTGCTTCCATAATTTTCTAAGTTGATTAGGCAATATATTAGGCTTTGTCATCTTCTACATCACTTACATGCTTGTCTCCGATACACTGATTAATTTTTTTTTATAGACTTTTGTAATTTTTCCTTATTTTTATAATGTGTTAATTGTTATATGTAATTTCATACTATTTTTGTCTCCTTAGTATAGAAATAAAGAGGAATGAGAAAAAGCGTTAACTATGAACAATGAAGGGCCTTGAGGGAAGCATTTCCAGTAATGAAAGTCACTTATGTGTCCGATGTCCCAAAATTATATTTGCATATTTATTTCTCTCTTTCTTTTCTTTTGAGCTGATGATGTCGTTTCAGTAGTACAAATTTTTTTCTTAAACTTCTCTTGTCCTGGCGTGGGTTTCCAGGATCTAAAATGATTTGTTGATATGTGCAGGGTGACATCTTTCGAGAAGAAAAGAACATTATAGATCTGTATGTTATGCTTATGAGGTTTTCAAGGTTAGATATGGAAACTTAGATCGCATAATGTTCTTCTCTTTGAAACGACACTTGTGGTTTGTAAATATTTTATGTTTATGATTATTCATTCAATTTGGAGGACGGGATTTTTTTTTTTTGGAGACAATTTAAACTTTCTCACATATCCAAACTAAGCTTAATGAATTTTGATGTGTTCCAGTTTGATAACTGAAACTATACCACTTCATCGAGATTTCAAGGCATCTCTACAAAGAGAAAAACTTTCTTTCAAGAAGGTATTGAGAAAAATTTTCTTTCAAGGAGGAGGCATTCTTGCCAATTACCATATATTCACTGTCAACTGAGGATAAAAGAGTTCTTCCATGGAAGTTCCTCTAATGCTTTTCAACTTTAAAAATTTTTCCTACAGAAACTATTGAATGCACTGACTGAGTTGGAGAAATTGAAGCCAGCAGTAAATCAGAAGATCGAAGAACTAAACAGAAAACAGACGAGTCAAGTAGAGAGCTGGGGCCATAACCACCAAAATGGTTCTTTTGATTCTTCACTGGAGTGGCCTGCTGTCAAAAAGAAAACTCAAGCTAATTATGAGATCAGAAAGGTACAACTGAAAGTTCATCACATTATTTGGAAACTTATTATTCCATACCACCACATTAGCTTGTGCTTTGGGGACTTGGGGGGTATAATTGAAGACCCATAATTATTATCTTAGCTGAAGCAGTAATTATTCTCTATTGTAACATTTGTTCTTCATGGACTGATTTCACATTTCTGATCTCAAATGTTCTATCTTCTCTTGGCCAAGAGATCCCTTTTCCAAGGAGGAGAGAATTATTTGGAAACTCCTCCCTTTTGCTGTATGCTGTTGCACGGAAGGAAAAAACATAAGAGAATCTATGAGAACTATGTGCTCCCTTTGCAAAAATGGTGGACTGGATTTAGAGCTTGATTTCTTGTGGGTTTGTATTATTAGAGAGTTTAAGGGTGGGTTTGTATTATTAGAGAGTTTAAGGGTGGGTTTGTATTATTAGAAAGTTTAAGGGGGTATTCTTTTGTGACCTTGTAGTTCAAGCTGCTCTGAGAGTGTTATCTGGGGATAGTTTTCCTTTTTAGTGTTTGTTAAGCCTGTATAACGGCGTTTCTAGGTTACCTCACAAATAGAATTCTGAAATCCCTTACAAAACCAGAATCACAGGTAGGACCAGGAAGCCGGCAATCAGAGAAGTATCAAAAGCCTGATGGAAACAAATCTGATTAACCAGAAATTGTGGTTGAACAGTCCTTTTAGGTATGAAGAACAAGCCAGCAAAGTACGATTTAAATCTAATGGTCTGTGGTCATATGCAAAGATTTGGAAGTAGCAAAGCATTTGGAAGCTTGAAAACCCAAACAAATTCCAGATGTCGATTGCAGGTTTTGACTTTTGACAAGCTCAAACGGTAGGCTATTAATGACCAGAATAAATGAATAACAGCAATATGAGATCACCAACAGTAACCAAAATCAGATTGAGAGAATCAGTTCGAGAAATCAGAATTTTAAGAAGTTGACTTCTATTAGATTCTTGAAAATTGTTGGCAGAATCTAAATGAATCAAAACAGAATTAACAGAGACTATTCAGTAATAGAACCAGAAAGGTATTCCAAAATCAGATCAGAAAACAGGGTTTGAAGAAATCATACTTGCAGTAGGATTCTAGAATTCGTTTGAAAAACTGGGTGTAAACCAGAATCTGAATCCAGCAAATGTTCAAGCAATTCGATGATAAACTGTAGCAAAATTTTCATTAAAAAGAGATCAGTGATCAACAAAACAGTATTTAGCAGGTCATCAGATTTTAAAAATTAGAATTAATATGCATTGGTTAAAAGAGAGGTGCAGAAACTTACCTGATTTGATGTATATGATAGAGAGAATGAGATAGGAGAAGGAACAATCTGGAATCTGCGAGATCCACTTTTGAATCTTCAGGAGTACAATGCAGTTATGCCAGTGGGAGATAAGCTTGCGATAGAATCTCGGATATAGGGATATAATCAGATTGAAAGAAAACAAATAACTCGATGAGGTAAAACTGAGATACGGCTGTGGGGGAAAAAAGAAATAAAAGAAATGATAAAAAGAAAACGGGTGTGGGGGGAAAAAGAAATAAAAGAAATGATAAAAAGAAGGATATGATCAGGTATCACCAGATTCACCACCAATACTCCAACCTTGGAATCACCACCAAGGGTCCTGGAATCACTACAGTAGGGATCCTACTGAATCACTACAGAACCAAAGGGCTGAACCAAACTTTTCATTTATTAAATTGTTGAATGCATATTTACATAGCATATCAGACCACCAATTTATAGACTAACTAGCCCCCCTACTTTCTATTCTCAATAAACTCTCAAATTAGTTACTTCCCTAAATTCCTGAACTTGAAAATCTAAGAATCTTAAATAGAAATATTCTAGAGCTTCTAAAACCATATTCAACAGTTCCTTGACAAAATAGAAACAATCCAAATTAGTAACTCAATATGGATCCAGTCTAACATAAATATTCTAGGAAAATGAAAATGAAAATTAGAAATTAAATCTTCTAGAAAACTAAAAATCAAAATTAGAAACTAACGCCCATTCCCATCTAGGAATTCAATCCCTCATATTGGGCTTATAGTATTGGCTCATTATAATAGAAAACCAAAAAATACTGAGTCCATGACCTGTATAATCCATAAACTTAAAATTAAGTCTAACTTGAACTAATCTTGAACCACTGGTTCAGTTGGACCCAAAATCTGAACCAAATCCGAAACAACAAGCTCTTCTTCTCATCTTGTTGGAATTCTGCATCAAGTGCATTCTTGAATCTCACAAAAGCAGTCTGAAATCTACCAACCCATAACAGACCAAAAAGCTTCTTCTTCAATTAGTCAATTCACGGGGGAGGCTAAAGCTTTTACATATTAAAATTTAAATAAAAGACTCAAATGAACAAAACAGACCAACTATGATTCTCAAGCCACAGGCTGTGTTTGGAGAGCCCCTAACTTACTCAAACTTGTAAAAACAAAGTCCAAATTGATAAAGGAAACTACACCCATCGACCAGCCTATTTGAGTGTCCTAAATTGACCATAGAAACTCAAACTATATCCAAACAGATTTGGAATTTATAAGAGGTATTCCAGTCTGTCTAAACTCTAAACAACTTAAACAATAATTAAATAAAGGAAGTAAACTCCTAAAAACTGCCCACTATTTGGAAATATCTTGGGTGAGCTAGAACTTGAACTACAGGTTTAGTTGAACCAGCAAACTGGTACAAACCATGAACCACAGGACCTGAATAGGCTCTTGTTTGCAAGCTATTGCAGGAGCCTGTCTTCCTCTTTTTGGCTTCTGAATGCTGCCTTACTTTATCTAGAGATTTTTACTTTTCTATTTTAGATGCCTTCTTTTCTTTCTCTCGGCAATCAACATTACATATTAATATGGTAAGTCAGTAATTCCTTAAAAAATAAAATAATTTTGATTCATGGTGTTCTTTTTACATTTGACAGATGCCACAATCTATTGCACGGGAAGTTACCCATCAAAGTTCAAGGACTTACCAATTCTCTAATTCAAGACCAGTGGAAGGGCAGTTTCGCTCATTGTAAGTGATCTCACTTCCCTGCTAAATAGGTTCGCACTGAGAATTGCCCTCTAATACTTAGTGTTGCAATATGTATTCATCTCTATCTCTCTAGATATTGTAATACATTCTAGTGATGCAGATAAGTCACTTAATGGGCTTATTTGGGTTATGTATGTGTTGGGCCTTTGATTCCATGAGTTTTCTTTGTAATGTGCCACTTTAATGAACCTAAATTATGGGTAGAAAGTAGGAAAAATGATTTACTTCATTAGTTTAGGTAAAGTCATGTTTTGAGTCTATTTCCTTTGTTATTTCAGTTTTCTAGTCAGTTTAGGTTTCTCAGTTAGTTAGGGATTGGGTTAGGCCTTTCCTTTTTAGGGTTCGAGTCAGTTTTGAGTCTTCTATATAAGTTTGTAAGTGGCTACAACAATGAACACGAATTTATTGATGAAAAAAAAGATAGCTTATGCTATTGTGGGTGAAATGCCCTAGGTGAGATGCCCATTCACTAGTTTTTTTTCCCCCTTCTCAACCCTCCACATTTAGACCTCGTGATCGGACTCCAAAAAATTTTCAAAGAGTTATTGATGCAGATAAGTCACTTGGGCTTATTTTATTGTAAATAAGCCTTGGGTTGTGTTATGTATGTGTTAGGCCTTTGATCCTATGGGTTTTCTTTGAAATGGACCACTTTAATAGGCCTAAAATATGGTAAGAAGGTAGAAAACGGGATTTTATTTATTGGTTTCATTAGTTGCTATTTAATTCAATAAATGCCCATTAGGCCATTAGTTGGTTGTAAAGTCCTATATGGACTATTAGTTAGTTAGTCCTACTGCATGTTGGAGTAATAAAGTCAAGTCCTAATCCTATTTTGAATTTCTAGTTGTAGTAGGAGTGTCTAGTCCTATTGGGAAACTAGCTCCTAGTATTAGTATGATTGTAAACTTTCCCTCTATAAATAGAGAGGCATATGTACCATTATTAGACAGATTTAAATGAAAGAAAGTTTGCATTTATGAAAGAAAGTTTGCAACTAAATGCTTAGAGCAACTGAGATAGTTGTGGGTGAGAAGCCCAGGCTGAGATAACCACTTCCTTTATTCTCTTTCACCTTTCTCAATCCCCCATCTGTTTTATTCTTCTTATTTATTTTATTTGCTATAACATTCAAGAGGTATAGTTTAGATTTTGATAAATGTCTCCAGAAATCAGAACCGATCAGCAATCCTAGTGGGAATAGGAGAGAGATCGATCTCTTCTCTTTCTCTCTTCTGTACTCTGTTCAACCAGGTCTTCAATCAGGGTATTCCAGGCCTCATAAGGGTCCCATGATCCTTACCTAGTCACTGTTGGAAGCATTCAACTGTTGTTCTTGAAGGTTCTTCTCAGGTTTCTCTTGTAGGTCAGAAAATCAAGAAAGCTTGTAACTTCACAACCAACCGTCAGAATCCTCTCAACTTTGGGGGTTTTTGTACCCTCCCTAGGGACTATCTACGCCCAAGAGTGCAATTCAATCGGACTCCTACAACCCTGACCGCGCCTCTCTCTGTCCAGCTCTATAACAGGTCTTTCTCTCTCCTATCAGGTTAGGTTTTGGGCTGGTTTTGCTCTTATATGGGTATTGTATCCTTGGGGATTTATTTGATGGTATTATTTCTTTGTTTCTTACTCCTATTTGTATTGTTTGGAGTTATAAACTGCGGAGTTAGTTACTTGTAATCTATTCTTGCATTAGTTATAAGTTTTAAATTGAAGGATTTTTTTCTTTCAAAATCTTGCTTATGCTTATTTTGACCATCGAGTTCTCTTTCTTTTCTTTATTCTCTTATTTTTTGTTTATTTATTCTTTCGGTCCCTTAATTTGGTTTATATTGAATTTAGTAAAGATCTTGCTTGGGATTGGATCACTTATGATTCGATATTACATTATTTGGTATCAAAGCCTAAACGAAGATGGTTCCAGAAGTTTGTTACTTTGTTGGACAAAGGGATACTTGCTACATCCTTGATTGGCTAGATTTTCTGGAGGAATATTTTGGCTACTATAACTTGACAGAGACACGAAAGCTTCAATTTGTTTGCTTTCGGTTGATTGGTTGTGCTAGAGAATGGTGGAAAGTCCATGAAAAACAACTTTGAGTTCGAGGACATGAGCCTAGGACTTGAGAAGAGATGACGTACGAGTTAACGACACAATACCTTTCTGCATATATCCAAAGAAGGCTCTTCCCTCCACAGAATTCCCATCAGAATACATCTACAGGTCCCCAAAAGCCACCCACAGGTGACAAGAGCATGAAGGAATTGTTTAACCACATGACCATTATGTTGCAATAAATTGTAACGGAGCAACAAGAGAAGATCCCTCAAACCAATGAACTAGAGTCAAAAGTTGAGGTTAGTGTTGAAGAAATTCCAGCAATTTCTATTGTCAAGGAAGAGCTAGTCATTGATGTTCCCATCGTGGAAGAATTCAAAAACAGTAAGGTTGCCACAATGGACAGTGAGGTTGAGACTGAGGTACTTGACACTACAACAACTGTGATGACTGTGAACAGCCAAGAGGAAGATCCTAAGGAGCTTGAGATTGAAATTGTGGAGGTCAAGAACACAGTGGTAGAAGGCGTTCATGTGGATGATCCCATGTATACATATGAGGTTGTTGAGGCTGAGCATGTAGAGTTCATCATCCCATTAAAGTATTTTGAAGATTAAGCTCCTCACATTCTAGACTACATCTTTATTATCAAAGAACTACTTGAATTTTTCTACGGCTTGAAGAGGGACGTTGATGTAGATAAGTCACTTGGGCTTATTTTATTGCAAATAAGCCTTGGGTTGTGTTATGTATGTGTTGGGCCTTTGATCCCATGGGTTTTCTTTGAAATGTGCCACTTTAATAGGCCTAAAATATGGGTAGGAGGTAGGAAAACGAGATTTTATTAATTAGTTTAATTAGTTGCTATTTAATTCAATAATGACCCATTAGACCATTAGTTGGTTGTAAAGTCCTATATGGACTATTAGTTAGTTAGTCCTACTGCATGTTGGAGTCATTAAGTCAAGTCCTAGTCCTATTTTGAATTTCTAGTTGTAGTAGGAGTGTCGAGTCCTATTGGGAAACTAGCTCCTAGTATTAGTATGATTGTAAACTTTCCCTCTATAAATAGAGAGGCATATGTACCATTATTAGACAGATTTAAATGAAAGAAAGTTTTCATTTATGAAAGAAAATTTGCAACTAAATGCTTAGAGCAACTGAGATAGCTGTGGGTGAGAAGCCCAGGTTGAGATAGCCACTTCCTTTATTCTCTTTCACCTTTCTCAATCCCCCGTCTGTTTTATTCTTCTTATTTATTTTATTTGCTATAACATTCAAGAGGTATAGTTTAGATTTTGATAAATGTCTCCAGAAATCAGAACCGATCAGCAATCCTAGTGGGAATAGGAGAGAGACCGATCTCTTCTCTTTCTCTCTTCTGTACTCTGTTCAACCAGGTCTTCAATCAGGGTATTCCAGGCCTCATAAGGGTCCCATGATCCTTACCTAGTCACTGTTGGAAGCATTCAGCTGTTGTTCTTGAAGGTTCTTCTCAGGTTTCTCTTCTAGGTCAGAAAATCAAGAAAGCTTGTAACTTCACAACCAACCGTCAGAATCCTCTCAACTTTGGGGGTTTTTGTACCCTCCCTAGGGACTATCTACGCCCAAGAGTGCAATTCAATCGGACTCCTACAACCCTGACCGCGCCTCTCTCTGTCCAGCTCTATAACAGGTCTTTCTCTCTCCTATCAGGTTAGGTTTTGGGCTGGTTTTGCTCTTATATGGGTATTGTATCCTTGGGGATTTATTTGATGGTATTATTTCTTTGTTTCTTACTCCTATTTGTATTGTTTGGGGTTATAAACTGCGGAGTTAGTTACTTGTAATCTATTCTTGCATTAGTTATAAGTTTTAAATTGAAGGATTTTTTTCTTTCAAAATCTTGCTTATGCTTATTTTGACCATCGAGTTCTCTTTCTTTTCTTTATTCTCTTATTTTTTGTTTATTTATTCTTTCGGTCCCTTAATTTGGTTTATATTGAATTTAGTAAAGATCTTGCTTGGGATTGGATCACTTATGATTCGATATTACATTATTTGGTATCAAAGCCTAAACGAAGATGGTTCCAGAAGTTTGTTACTTTGCTGGACAAAGGGATACTTGCTACATCCTTGATTGGCTAGATTCTCTGGAGGAATATTTTGGCTACTATAACTTGACAGAGACATGAAAGCTTCAATTTGTTTGCTTTCGGTTGATTGGTTGTGCTAGAGAATGGTGGAAAGTCCATGAAAAACAACTTTGAGTTCGAGGACATGAGCCTAGGACTTGAGAAGAGATGAAGTACGAGTTAACGACACAATACCTTCCTGCATATATCCAAAGAAGGCTCTTCCCTCCACAGAATTCCCATCAGAATACATCTACAGGTCCCCAAAAGCCACCCACAGGTGACAAGAGCATGAAGGAATTGTTTGACCACATGACCATTATGTTGCAATAAATTGTAACGGAGCAACAAGAGAAGATCCCTCAAACCAATGAACTAGAGTCAAAAGTTGAGGTTAGTGTTGAAGAAATTCCAGCAATTTCTATTGTCAAGGAAGAGCTAGTCATTGATGTTCCCATCATGGAAGAGTTCAAAAACAGTAAGGTTGCCACAATGGACAGTGAGGTTGAGACTGAGGTACTTGACACTACAACAACTGTGATGACTGTGAACAGCCAAGAGGAAGATCCTAAGGAGCTTGAGATTGAAATTGTGGAGGTCAAGAACACAGTGGTAGAAGGCATTCACTTATGATTCGATCTTACATTACCTAGGGTGGATTATCACCCCCTCCCCCCAATTTACCCATAATTTTACTGTTTTGCCAGTAAGAAAAGCCTTTACACTGTATGCAGGGACAGACTTTGTCTTGCATTCTTTCATACTTTGTTTTGTATTCTTTCTTCATTTAGTCTTCCATCTAATATAATTTGAATACTAGAGGATTTCATCTTGTCTCTAATGGGCTAATTTTAGAAAACCAACCCATGTAAGATATGTGTCAGCTGCACCAGATACTTCCGCTATTTAAATTCAAAAGGTAATTCAATATTTGATTGGAATTTTGAATCAGTTGTTAAGTGTTGCAGAAGTATCAGGATCATGTCGTTGCATTTGATGATCGATAAATCTTACGATCCAACCGCTTGTGATCAATTCAATTTTTTCATTTTTCAATTTAGGCTCCATTTGTCTAAAGTGGGGGAAGATTAAAAAACAAGAATGTCCAATTTCTCACCCTAGAGATTGTTTCATTGAAAGTAAACATGATGGCCCAAAACTGTAAATATTCCTTTTACATCTAAAGAAATGGAACCTTTGGTGAAAAAGGATGTTGGAATAGAGTTTTCGTATTTAGGAGCAGAATCTAGTCATCTATGAGTATTTGAAGCTTAGCTCCCAGAAAAGTTCCAATTGCACCTTTGGTACACTGAAGTCCATATCACCGTAACATAAATCAATTCATACCATAGAATTGGGTGGACTTTTTTCAACTGGGAAGAATAGTTACATTGTCTAAGTTTGATAACTTATTTTCTTTTTCCTTAACCTGGAGATAAAAAATAAATTTAGGTGAAGATGATTGCTCATTTTTCTGGAGCATGAATTTGATTAAGTTTAATTTGGGTTTATCTTTAATTTACGCAGTCTGTTAACCAAATGTGAAATACTTTAATGGATTCAGTTGTGTTCCATTATTTTCTCCTTCTCTCAACACTTGCTTGAAAACTGTTACTTGTAGATCTCTAAATATCCCACGTCCAAAGGAGGAAACACTATCAAGGCATTCTATTCTGGGCCCAAATGGGCTTCGTGGGCAGTGGCAACCACCTAGTACTAAGCAATTGGTATGATATATTTCAGATTATTCTTCCCCCCCCCCCCTCCTACTGGTTAAGAAATGGCAAACTCAATTTTCACTTCTGAATGTAGGTTCAATATCCCAGCAATTTAGACTTTACTCCAATTGCGATCCCAATAGATTTAACTCCGATTGAGATTCCAAGGTTTGACTTCTACCAATATGTTATATTGTCTGAATTATTTCATACCTATTCTCTATTTCTCTATTTGGAGCACATTAATATACGATAGATGACTCTTAGATGTGTGGGTTGTGTTAATGTTGCTCAAATTATTTGATCAGTAACCCTCTAAAACAAAAACAAGCTGTGGGTAATTTAGTGATCAGAAAGTATGTAGGCTCTATGCAACTTAGCATGGTTTTTTGGACTCTTTTTCTTGGACCGACACTACTAAAGTGAGACCTAGGCAATTAGGGGTTCTCTAGTTCACAATGCAAGTGGTTTCTGAAGCTTTTCTAAAAGAAAATTATAGAGCATGCTCATATTTGTCCTACAATTGCAAATAAATATAAAAAATTTAGATTTCTACCTTCACTCTTTAGTGAAACTAGTAAAGAGATGCAGGGAAATATTGGGAAAACCATAATTCATGTTGGATCTTAGAACCATCCAGAAAATAGATGATGTATTAAGGCAGTAAGAGATCCCAATGCAATATAACAAATAGCAGGAAAGAGAAAAGAATAAAGAAGAACGAATGCATCTTGGAGATCTCTTTATCTGCCACGTGGTCTTGAGAAATTCTTTCTCGCTGATAAATAAATTAATAAATAGGAGAGGAGGTTTGGAGGAACTCACCTTCAAATATTCCAAATCCACCACTTCCGTGTTCTGAGAAGAACATGAATTCAATTTTGAAGGGAAGGGCATTACTTCCACCTAGTCATAGCGTAAGAAAAGTTTATCCTGGACTCCTGGTTAAATTAAAACACTTTATAAAAAAACTAGTACCCTATGAACATGTTGGCATTAACTCTCCCATATTAACTTGGATTTGCAATATCATGGTCTTAGTGAAAATATGACTAGAAACTTTCAAATGACAGCAAATGCATGCTAAACGGGTGAGGAGTGTGATGTTGGAACATGGAATATTGGTATAAAGAAAGCAAAGGGAAATATTATTTACATTGAACTCAGGCTATCTAAAAGTAAGGTAATTGACAACTAAAAACGTTAGTCCCAACTTAAAATGACAACCCAATGCTAACCCAGATGGCACTAGAATTGACTAGACTCAAATCCAACTCCTGAAATAAAATTTATTGAGCCCCAGTGCCAAGAATAGCTTGTTGCCTCAAAATAAGAGAGATTACAAAATGACGCAAAATTAAATTCCAAATAGGATGACTTAGCATCCTCTGTATTCCTTTTTTTGCACTTCGACCATATGCGGGTTCCAGAATCAAAGGAAACACCCCCTGTGGGTTTCATAAGAAATTGATTCATGTTCATTATTCCTGCATCATTAATAAGACCTCTCCTGATATGCTTACAGACCCATCCTCCTGCTCTTTAGTGGAGGATACTGTGTGCCTATACTGCACAATATGAACATGCTCTGGCTCCAATTCTTAATCTCCTTTCTCTACTCCTGAGTTAACATCACAAAATATGTTGAATTTTATTTATATAAATATGGAACTTGGCTTTTTGGATCCTGCCATATCACCTTTGAGTTTGTAATGATAGGCAATAGCTCAACTTTATACTAATGTTTTAATGGAAAACAGCCTGGAGCAGCCTGTGAAAGATGAACTTACGACCCAAAAAGACAGTAATTCATTAATTGAAACTTTGGAAGCAGTCCTTTGTGATGACCACCAATCAGTTCAGGATGTGGAACCTCCTTCCTTGATTTCCTTGGACGTGGTAGAAACTCCTGTTCATACTGACATTGTCAGACAACCTTCTCCTCCACCTGTTCTTGCGGATGTACAAGATTTGATGCCCACTACATCTCCTCAAATTGTTGAGTCTGGTTGTGCAATAGATAATTCCTTTCAAGATGAACTGGCTCGCACCAAATCACCACTGCAGTTGCACATTGTGAGATTCTTGGTATCCTTTGTGTATGTGTGTGTGTGTGTGTTTGTGATTGTGAGGTGCTTTGCGTGTGTTTCTGTTGCACATTGTGAGATTCTTGGTGAGCGTCTTGTGTGTGGGTTTCTGAGTAATTTCCTTTTACTGATGCATTTCTTAATTGCCTATTACATGTTATAAGAAGTGAGATATTTCTCTGATTTCCTTCTCTTCCCCCCCCCCCCTTTTTGCAGTCAACAACAATGATGGAAAACTTCATGAGGCTGGCCAAGTCCAACACTCAAAGGAACTTGGAAACCTGCGGTGTTCTTGCAGGTTCACTTGTAAGTGTGAAACATTTTGCTATTTCCATATTTAGTGAATAGTCAAATTGAGTCCCTAGAATGCCTATGTTGCTTTTGTTTCTCTTTCCAGAAGAATAGAAAATTTTATATTACCGCGCTCATCATCCCGAAGCAGGAGTCAACATCAGATTCGGTAACATTTGTGCAAAGCCGTTTTACCCTCTTTTTGATGAATGGAATTCTTTTGGCTTTTGTATTAATGAAAATGTATTTATTCTTGTCAGTGTCAGACTACAAATGAAGAGGAGATATTTGATGTCCAAGATAAGCAGTCCTTGTTCCCCCTGGGGTGGATTCATGTGAGTATCAATGACAATTGCTGTCTTGTCTTTTACATTGAACAAAATCAAATTCAATATTTTTTTTGTCTTTGTTTAAACTCATTCCATTATAATGCCGAATTGCTACTTGGTTTTGGGTATTTCTTTCAAGCTCTCCTCTTTTGATTTGGTAATTGGATATAACATTTGATATTGTCCAGAAGCTTTATATGTTGTTTTCCACTAGTTCTTTAATTGGACACAATGTTGAATTACAAGCTAGTACCAAAAAATAGAATAGTGTTGTGATACTGAGTTTAGCTGCAAATTTCCTTGAGCAATTCTATTCAGACTGCCCTCTCTACACCCCACTTGCCTGTTTCCAATTTGAACATAAACTAACCTAAGGAAGCTATTGGGTGCTGATTCTCTGTACAAGGTTAAACTGGTTGCTATAGCATATTTCAGTTCTCTCAGACTCTTAATAATGTATTATATCATCTTCAAGTCCAGTAGGTCAGGTCTGATTGTGTAGATTGGGTTGTTTATATCGGAAACTGTGTTCAAATAGTAAACTGCACGCTTCAATTCAATCGTCTATCCCAACACCCATCAACAATTTCCCCATAGGTTCATAATCGGTAATCCTATTCCAAATATCCATTTTTATTCCATGCCTTGCCCTTTGCTTGGCCTCATAATGCAGCCCATTTAAGGCCTTTCATTGGAGTAAAAAATGCACAAAACGCTTACAAGTGGCTCTAAGAACTTAACCATTGTTTCGCATACCCTCCAAAACTTGTTGCCCATGATGATCTGAATCGCCTCCTTCCCCTTTCTCGTCTTAATCTTGATACCACAAAACCCAACCTGTGGCCATTCCTTGGAGTTCATGCTTGTGGTCAAAGATGCTTTGAAGTACAATAAACCTTGTTGCAAAGCTTGTGACAGCAGGAGGAATGAATTCTCTCCAACCAGGTCTCTTTCTCAACAAACTCAACACCTAAACATGATTCTACACAAACTTGGATGCTTCTGACGCCCTTTCCATTTTTTTTTTTTTTACCGAATCCATCTTACCTATGTCTTTCAAGCACTGGGCAGCACAAGGTGACTAGTAAATGGTAGGAAACTCAATCTCCAACAGGCAACAACATACAAGCAGCCACATAATTAGTTGCATTGTCTGTCCGTACATGTACAAAATTCCTCACTCCAACCCACTCAACAATTCCTCACGCATTTGAACAAATTCTTTGCCGTCTTGACAATGTCACTTGTATCACTTGATTTCAAGAAGACAGTTCGTCTGGGGAAATACACTAAGAAGTTTATCAAGGTCCGACCACGACTATCTGTCCAACCACTCAACATAATAGTGCATCTGTGAGAAGCCCAATGGGAATGTAAAACATGCAATAAAAAGCTCAAGATCTTCTGTGTGAACGAGTCCTGCAGTCATATTGAGTAGTTCCCTTGAACCCGGGGCCAACTGCAGCAAGTGCATATAACATTGGTTGAAAATAAGAACTCACAACACTCTAGTGATAGCAAACTAGAATTCTTAGTTCTAAAGTAGAAAGCAAAAGGATGATTTGCTGAACTGGATCTAATATAACAGAGGAACAGCTTGACAAATTCAGAGAATAAAGAAGAAGGGAGAAAATTATAACTTGAAGCAGCACAGTCAGAATGATCTGAAACTCAAGTTAGTGTTCTATTCTGTGTACTAATTACCTGCGGAAGATCTCAGAAATCTGAGATCAGAACAGGCGTGTGCATGGGTAGTCTTATAGCACTATGAGAACTGGGTAGGTTGTAGGAACTTGACTTATGAGCTATACGAATCAGATAATTGGAACAGAAATCAAGAAAGAATGTAAACAGAAATTGAAATATCAAATTTGGAAAAAGTTTAGCAGTAATAAAAGAAAACAAGCTTAAAACTGGGTACAAAACAGGGATGCCACAAGCTTGAGAAGAGGGATGGCACCAAGTCACTGACCTGATAAAAGAAGTAATGGAAATAGAAGATAGAAGACAGGAATCCACCTGCACCATCCCTCGGAATCAACCAAGTATAAAATACTGTAAATCTTAACAGCAAGCAGTTTTATTGTCGTAGATACTGCAAGCAATTGAAAAAAGGGGAATTTGTTATCATATAACTTGTGGGGTAGCCTGTGGCCTTACAACTTACTATAGACTTGACTCTCGACAAAATTAAACATTGGTTAGGATTTCTATCGATTTGAAGTTGAGACTAAAAACTAGCTAAACAGACCTGCCGCCAGGTATAATCTATCCCATTCGAACTAGTGCTCTGCAGAAATAATCATAAGCTGAAAATAAAAAGAAAATACAACTCGTTGCCTAATTCTAGGATGCCAAACTGAAATAATAGCGAACCCACGACTAGACTAAGAACAGAACTTCTAATTTCTGAAGGAATTACATGCAGATATTTCTGCTTTGGCTACTTCTTTAGGAGCCACAGCACACGTGATGTCTGATTGTGCTCTGAGGGATTTTTGTGGAGCAAAATAGGTAGGATTAAACTGATCAGTTACATTAGTGCGTGAGGTTTTCTGAGGATCCCTATCACTCACAATCTCCATAGGGAACATCATCGAATGATCCACAAGGATTTTGATCTTCATATGCATCTTCAGCTTCATTCTTTTTTTCATCAATACCATGCAAATTAATAATGAGATTTTCCCCCCTTAATTTACATTGTTGTATGAGTAGACTTCCAGTGGTATCTCATATTTCAAAATAAAGGATAATATTTACATAGTTGTTTGGGTGGACTTCGTCAACATTATTGTGTTCCATCTTTCCAAGTGCAATTGGGTTAGAGAAATGTTGCCCTTTCTATGTTGTTTCTTCCATCATCTGAAACCTGTGTAGTATATTAGTATTTGTAGTATTGAGGACTTCCATGATTTTATTTTGTGGCTACTTCAATGTCTGGTCCTTTTTTATGCTAATCTTTATTTATTAAATATTCACCATGATCTTTATGGGTAATGTTCAGACACATCCTTCACAATCTTGTTTCATGTCGTCAATTGATCTTCATACTCACTACTCATATCAGGTTTGTCCCTCTCCCTAATTGCCACTACAATTTTTCATTTGTGTGGGACTTTGATAGGTGTGCATCTTTTTAAGCCCCTTTTCCCCTTTTTCTTTGACTTTCTTCAGATCATGTTGCCTGAAGCAATTGCAATTGTCATGGCTCCCAAAGATGGTTCAAGGTGAGAAAGCATCACGGTATCTGTTTAAAGGAATGCTGCATCTGGTGTGCAATTGACACTTTTTTCCTTACTACTGTCTCTATGTGTGCAGAACCCATGGCATTTTCCGTTTAACCACACCAGGTGGTATGTCAGTTATTAGACAGTGTCAGCAGCGTGGCTTCCATCCACATGAACAACCTTCAGATGGTAGACCCATTTATGAGCATTGTACAGATGTCTATATGAATCCCAATCTAAAGTTCGATGTCATTGATCTCAGATGATCTCATGGTGAATGAAAATTAGGGGTATTGCTTCACCCTCCATTTTATTCACTATCTATGTGTGTATGATTATCATGATATTTTATGTTAGTTATTCATCACCCCAACACCCCCAAAGAGATGGTGAACTAGAGAAAAGGGAAGTTTGCCAATTGGTGGCATACCTTGTTGCTTGCAGACGTTTCTGATGACTGGAACTACATAATATCAAGCCAGCTTCTAGAAAGCATTGGTGACAAGTCAATTCTTGACAACCTTTTTTTTTTTCACTTTCTTTTTTTTTGGCATTGTGAGTCATGTGCAATGTACAGTATTCATGCTATATTGACATTGTCATTACTCATCTGTATAGGGTTGAAATGTAGTTGAAATCTATTACAAGTGATATTTCGTATAAACTTATAACCCCCAATCCCCATCAGATGGTTTTCCTATCAATCTCAAATATATTGGTGGTAAATTGTTGTTGAGAAACTAAAATGTCTTTATATACTCTTGCAATAGTGTGAGACTGATGATCTGATCTTGTGTTTTGGTTCTGCTGGCTACTAGAGATGGTCATGAATACCACCACCAGGCAAAGGTTGAAAGCGCCATTGCTCCTAAAGGTGAAAGTTCTTTTTCCTTGAGCTAATCAACAATTAGTGAGTGGCATGGGGTGTGTGTTGGATTACAATCTGATAGGTTATCGTTTAGCACCACTATGTCCGTGGTTTACTTTTTCTTTACTCATTGTTGAGTTGTAAAAGCGACACTGATGTGAACTTTCATGCTCATTTCGAAGTAGAAAGATGGGTGGAAACTTTTTCTTTAGTTAACATAAAAAAAGGCTGGTGGAAAATAAAATAGTGAGATCAAAGACATTCCAAAGCAGACAGGTCTTGGGTAAGCCTTCAGTATGGCCATCTTCTGTTGCATCAATGATGTATGCCTTGGACTGTAGGGGTGTCGAAACCTAGCCTGAACCACGAATCAATTGAAATTACATCGAGTCGATATGAGCTTATCAGATCATTTTCCCCTTTTTCTTTGACTTTCTTCAGATTCAGGATTGGCAATGGTCAATTCTAATCCTGGCCGGGGTTCCAATTTTTGGAACTGAGGTCTTTTATTTTTGGCACGAAAACGCTAAAACAGTGGTCTTGAATATTTATTACAGTTGCGTGGGCAAACCCGAAAGGAGTCCCTACCTGGCCGACCCTCACTTCACTCAGCCTTGACTCTTGAGGCCCTTAACCTTAAATGGGAAGTATTGGGGTGAGGGTCTCTCACTTAGTTGCTTGTTGAGAGACTCATTAAAAATCCTACGTTTTACCCCATAAAAAAAACAAAAATAAAACAAAGACTTAAAAGATCCTACGGTACGGATAGCATGGACAAAACCCAAAGGCATCTTCAGAGAAAGGTGAAGCCGTGGAGGGGATGGACACAATACATCGGCACCCTAAGCTTTCTTTCTTTGTAGACTCTAATAGCATCACCATCATGGCCGATGTTTGGAGAATGATGTAAAGTGGGTCCTACACTTGGAGTTGGTGCCGTGGTGGGGAAGAGCCAAAGAGGTCCTGGGGTTCCTGTGTTTTTGTCGAGCAACCAACAAAGAAAAGAAGCAGCCAAGCAAAGGAACTCTGACACGAGGAGTCCCACTTTACAGGAAACTTGTATTTGTTTGTGGGGGTAATTCTGTTCTCTGTTCCTTTGGCCACTAGTCCATTCCACCCTGGTTTCATAGTTTTGGGGAGAGAATAGATTTAAAATGGCAAAGGGTCATCCAATTGGAGAGTGGAGCCAGATGGGGCGGTCACTGTCAGACCATTGTTTCTTCCACATGGCCAAGTAATAGCATACGGTGTGGCTTATCCGAGTAGGAAAGGGAAAGCGTATGATGGTGGTCCTATGGCTATGGTGTATGGTCCATCACCCCTCTACGGCCCCCACCTTGGATCCCCATTCTCTGTTGTTTTGGGTCCATTAAATGTCCCCTCAGACCCACACTTTGGCTCTAGAGAGTATCTTTTTTTCTCCTACTAAAGTCCCACTATAGAATCCCCCTCCCCCCTAAGGATTCAACTTTACCCCTTCATGTTCATTTGAAGATGATATAAGGGGACACATTTTCTACATAATGAAGCCTTTCCCAAATGACCCTACGAATCTATCATGTATAGTTGGATCTCAAAATTGGTGGCAATATTTACAATATTACTCTTAATTGATATGGTAAATTTTAGCCAAAGGCATTGTCATATGTCAAGTCAATGAGTCGAGCAGATCAAAATTTGGAAGGTTAGGAAAAAGATTGATAATTCATCCATATGAATGATTGACAGATGGCCAACTTAAGGGCTGAGTTTTCTCTCAAGCCATGGTCAAGGGTGGAGGCCTTCCAATGGTGTTAAGAAGGTTAGGAAAAAGATTGATAATTCATCCATATGAATGATTAATAGATGGCCAACTTAAAGACCGAGTTTTCTTTCAGTCATAGTCAAGGGTGGAGGCCTTCGAATGGTGTTAAGAAGGTATTGCACAACAGTGGGAATAATTTTGATCATTCATAAATCAGAGATAAATGGTGGACTATATTGTTGACATGGACTTTGAAATTCAATTCATAGACTACTCTATGGGTGCTTTATATAGTCAATGATAGACCATTTAGGGAAACCTCCTAGAGAGTGTGTGTGTGCGTGCGTCGTCCAATGTCATTTAGGTCACATTTGGTAACACTTCTGCTTCATGGGAATCTTTCACATTAAGAGCGCTTGAAGTGTTTCTACTCTTAACGAACACTACTATTAGATAGTAGCGCATTTGATAATCAATCATAAAGATGATTCTGTATCACAACAAATATCCTTGGACACGAGATGAAATCTCAAAAAGTCTCGAAAGTACAGGAATATCATGGTGTGTGTATATATATATATATATATACTCCATCGGGTATTGTGTATTACATTGCCTTGGCAAACAAAAGTGTTCTAAATTGTAAAAGTATTTTCAAAATACTTAATTCATTTTTTAAATGTTGATTCAAGTACAAAGTGAAGTAACACATCCAAACACATTTTAAGTGGTTTTATACTCTTACAAAAGTGAACCAACACATCCAAAGACATTTCAAGTGAGTTTATACTCTCACGGAATTAAAAACAGTATATGCATTCCTCCAAAGTGTTATTAAATGGGCTCTTAATCTCTAGGACTTCTTTTCTTTTCTCTTAAAATATAAATTAATTTTTAATTACATGACTAGAATATGGGCTCCATGTCTGCTAACATAAAGTCCAAGCATGAACAGGTCTTCGATCCACATGCGTTCTCTCTAGTGTTCTTACAGCTTACCATTACAAACAATTCAATGGAACCATACTCCTCATTCATTTAATCAGATAGATGCGTTAGTGGGCCACCAACAAAAAATAAATAAAACCCAAGAAGAGAATAGAAAATATTAAAAACAAGATAGCTCCGATCATCTTCTTGGATTTATTTATTTATTTTTAAGGGGAGGGGTGTAGAAGGATCAGAATATTGGGTGCTTAGAAGGTATTTTAGAACCCTATATCTTAATTAAAATAGAAGAACCTGAAGGAAATCATGATCATATTATAGGTCAAACATTTTATATCCAGTAGAAGGTATGTCTTTATCAATTATCATCATAGGAGTATATGAAGTAGAAGAAAAACAAGAAAGGTTACTTTCACCATATTATTTATACTAATTTATTTTAATTTCCGTACACAACAACCATGTACACCATTTCATCTCTGACTTCACGTGGTAAGCTGCCATTAAACATTGGATCAAAATTAAGTCTATTAGAGGGTTCAACGACTCCAACAATTCCAATCTCCTGTTTTTGGTAACTCAATGGGGAGTACTCTGTCACGCTAGTTTAATTATAGAGAATTTTTTTTTTTTTTTCATCCGCGAGAAAGAAAAATACTCATGTTCATGGTCACAATTACTCTTCCAGGCTTCTCGGGTTTAATTAGAGGGTATAGATGTGAATGGATTCTTCCTTCACCCATTGATGAAGGAAAACTCAATGCATAATCTTTTACACTAGGATTTTGTTCACTTGGTCTTTTATAATGATCATACCATTACAGTAGAAAAGGAGGAGGAGGAGATTGCCAAGTGATGGACTATTTGAGACTCATGAGTCGTCATGATTCATGGTTGGTTGCCTAAATTAACTTTTACACATAATAGGAGAAAGTTCTTTCTTCGCTCATGGTAGATTGATTCAAGGGACCTGTCCCTATTTTACTAAATCTTCGACCCTCTATATTCAAATCTAACAGCAGTAAAAGTAGAAAGAATTTCTTCATAGCTGGGGAAAGATGAACTTGTCATTTAAACATGTTGTTATAAGGTGAAATGTTTCCTAGTCTATACAAATGACATGATCTTATGTAGTTTATGCACCTAACTGCGCCACATGGAATAGTGATATAGTAATTCTAACTCTTGAATGTTGCAATGACATGGATTGGCCATGTGTATTTTTATCCACAAATTCTAGTGTATACCATCCTTCACTTTGGTAGTCATTGCATTTTCTTTGTATTTATGAAATATTTTATTTTGCCATCTTAGCAAATTTTTTTTTGTAACTTGAAACTTGATATGTGAGCATGGGAGCCCGAGGTATTTATCTACAAAATTTCGTCTTCATTTAATTATCATGCTTTGTACGTAATGAGTGCAAATAAGAAGACACTAATTCCTAAATTTAAAAGTGAAATTGTTTGAAAAATAACAAAAATAGTGAATGTTTGGAGGTGGAAAAAAATAGATATGCTATACTATACAAGAGTGGACCATCAAATTTAATATGTTACATATCTATTGTGTTCCTAATCTATCTAATCATCGAGGTGCTACATAATCTTTTATCCAGATCTCAATAAATAGAATGCATATGGGACAAGATTCCACCAATGTCAATGCAAACGATAAAATCAAAGTGAAATTGATTTAATATGTATTACCAACCAAAAGCAACATACTTCTATCCGAAAAAAAAAAA
>NC_056557.1:2198391-2199110 GCF_013358625.1 Macadamia integrifolia
AAAAAAAAAAACCTTAACGAGTAATGAATGATAACTTTCACTTGATATTTAAGCTTTGGTATGATGAGTGTGGATCAAGTTCTTGTATGAGATCCATTCTTGTACGGGTTGATCCACACAAATGGAATCGACCAAAGAGTTTAGATTCCATCTATGTGAATAAGCCCCGTACAAAAATGGTTATCGCACAAGGACTTGATCGATCTCTGGTAGGGCCGTATGGGAGTGAATTAAATGATAAAAAACCTTATCAGTCTGTATTAAGCATAAAAAAAAAATATATATATTATATATATATATATATGGGTGAGTGGTAGCGGAACGTACGTCCTGCGAAATTATTCTTCCTCTTTTTTAATAATGACCTTACATCAAGAATAAGATTAATCTCGACCATCAATGAATGTAAACATAATCATTGGTTACTTGCTCTACCAGTCACACCACATGAGTTCAGTTTTTGGTTTACTGTAAGTAAACCCACCCATCAACAATGGGAAACAATGTGCTTCCTTCTGGGATTCGAGTTTCGGATGGAATTGCCAAAAGTTTCAGAAGTGCTCAGAAGTTCTCGCCGTCGAAAGAATCTTTGACAATTGCGGGTTTGGGGATACATATTAGATGTGGTTCTGTTTCTCAGTGCAAGAATTGGTGGCGGAGTCTCAAATGTGGATGTTGTAAAGGTCAACATCCTCGAAGAAAGCGGGTGAGTCCCCCAC
>NC_056557.1:2199130-2228828 GCF_013358625.1 Macadamia integrifolia
TAAAGAATTCGAGTCTCTACAACAAATAGAGAGGAGATGGTAATAACTAGTAAGTGATTGAGAAGGTGACAAGCAAATGTTTTTAACCCTCCTGTGTGTTTCCCTAGAGCAAATCCATAGACTAGCGGAAATCCAACGGATGATGCTCAAGTAGCAACAAGGATGAATTGGGAATCGGGATAGTGTTTGGACTTTGGAGGAGTTGGGATTTGTTTTCGAATTTTCGAAGAAGATGACCCCGTTGTCACCATCACAGTCGGTCGGTCATAGTTAAAACAAAAGGGAATCTTTTCAACGATCTAGATTGAACATGGTTAAATCGATGGCTATTTATGAAAAAACGTTCTGCCAAATTAATTGTCCGCACGTACCGCGACTTTTAGCATATATGAGTCATTCGTACATATTAGCCGATACACATACAAATATACAATATGGATTAATACTCGATCCACGCTAATTAGAGAATGAGTTGAGTTCGAGTTTTGAGACAACGGGGAAACGGTACTACTACCGCCAACTTCATTATATTCCTTAGTTTATTCTTCTAAGTTCTGATCCTTCCTCTTCTCAGAGACAGACCTTCCTTCTTATATCTCTCTCTCTTGCAGTCTGTGCTCGTCCTCTTCTTCCTTCTTCCATTTTCCAACTTCCATCTTCTATCTTCAAAATTGCTTCTGCTTCCACAGAAGTTTCCCTTCTCTCATTCTCTTCCTCTGCAAAAAGGGGTTCTTTTTGTTGCCTTTCGGTGCTTTGTTTTAATCACCTTTCTTCTTCGTTTTTTACCCTCTTTGAATTATAATAGTCTAAATCGGTAGGGGAAAAATAAAAGCTTCGACTGCTTCTTTCGATTCGCAAAGAAGAAAAGAAAGAAAGAAGAAAGAGAGATATATAATCTGACAATCGAATCTCTCTCAAAAGAGATTTATTTTCAAAGCAATCTAAAGGTACGTTTTCCTTTTCTTTTTTGTTTCTTTAATTTCTGTCCCTTCTTGTCCCAATTTCAAACGACCTCAGCACCTATTTGTTGACTCAAGGAGCCTCACAGCCTTCAATGCCGCTCATCCTTTAAATTCCAACTTTTTTCGCGGCTTTCTGTTCTTGTTCTGTTCCAAGTATGTGCGATTTCAACGATCTCCAATTAACTTAATTGACTACCCTCCCAACCCAGTGTCCAAAGAAGAACATCAAAGATATGGCGATCGATCTCTGCTCGGCCTCCGACAGCTCTGGTCTGGGGATGAGTCCCAGAATTTCGTTTTCTCATGATCTACGCCACTCAGATGTCGTCCCCGTCGAAGAATACTGTCATCGATCAGATGGGTCTCTTTTGGATTCCAGTTTCGATTTTGATTTCGGCGTTAGCGCAAGCTTTGAGCAAGAACCACCATTTTCTGCTGATGAGCTTTTCTTTGACGGAAAAATCCTTCCTTGTGAAATTAGGGAGAAAATACAGATAGTTCTTCCTTCGAAACAAACCCGTCATGCTAAGCTTCCTCCTCTTCCGCCTCTGCCTCTACCTCTACCTCTGTTTCCTCCCCCCTCTCCTACTGATACTACTACGACGACGACGACGACAACAACGATGTTGAAGACGAGTACAAAAACTGACGATTCGAAGAAAGAGAGCTTGAAGGAAATCATGGCGATGAGTAATGAATCAGAGGATAAGGCCTCCTCGAAATCATTCTGGCGGTTCAAGCGAAGCAGTAGTCTTAATGCCGGGAACGGGCAAAGACGCAGCTTGATTTGCTCCCTACCACTTCTATCTCGAAGCAATTCAACAGGTTCATCAACAAATCCCAAACGACAACCATTGTTGAAGGATACTCAAAAACACTCACATAAACCTCCTACTCCCACACCTGCAAAGTCGTCTTCTTTTTCTTCGTCTTCGTCTCAGTCTCAGAAGCCTCCACTGAAGAAGAATAGCGGGTCTTACGGTAATGGTGTCCGAATCAGTCCTGTTCTCAATATTCCTCCTCCCTATATTGCCAAGGGAACTGCAAGTTTGTTCGGTTTGGGTTCCTTTTTCTGCGGTGGGAAGGATAAGAATAAGAAGAAATGATCTGCTTTATCCTCTCCTCTCTTTATGTAAAGAATTGGTTCAACATTTGCAGATTTCTCTTGGTTTTCATTCAATACACCACCAACATTCTTCATGAATTACTGTGACCAACTTATGAATTTGAATGGAATTATGGGAGGAACGATTACAGAGTTTGAACTTTGAAGTATCATTTTCTTTTTAATGGATTTTTGGGTTATGTTACAATCAAAATGATGAATAGAATTGCTTTGGGTTCTGAAGAGTGGGCTTTGCAGTGAAATAGACTAAACAGTAAAAGAAGAAGAAGAAGAAGAAGATAACGTGCATCCACATGTCAGAGGTTTAGGGGACAGAACCAGCAGGTATCCTCCTTTCATGGTTATCCCATTATTACTGCTTGAATCTCTTCATCTTTTGGAAGAAAATTTTCCTTTTTACATGAAAATACACATTTGGGTTCTTTTGTTTAAATGTATATACTTTGATTTGGAATTGGTTCCTTATTTTCTGTTTTCTCTACTCTAATAAGCTAGATATGAGACCCTTAAAATCTTGGGTGTTCTTTGTTGTCTTGTGAAGTTAAGGCTATGTCTTAAAAAAAAAAAAAAAAGTTAAGACAAAGAATTTGTTTCTAATAATAAACCAAAAGGAGTGGTTATAGTTTCTAGAAAAGAAAGAAAGAAATCAACGGTAGAGGGCCTTCTGTTTTTTGCCTAAATATCTGCAATAAAGCTGGTTGTTTGTATTAGTTTAGCTACCCCACTAATCAACTCAAAAAGGGGCTTTCCTTGGATTCTTCAAACCTTTGTTTATAAGACTATTTGTGTACATATCATGGCCCCCATTGATCTTATTTCATTGCATAAGAAAAGAGATCCATCCCAAATTTATGATTTCAAGTTTCAATCATCTTTTTTCTTTGATATTGGTTTAAGCTATCATTGAGAGACAATGAATTGACAACCAACCTTATACCCTCATTGCGTAAGCTGGTAACAAATTATGGATCAAACTAAATAGATAATTGTGAATCCTTCATTTATTCAATTACCCAAATTAACCAAATGGTGAAACATATAACAGTAGTTTGTTGTGGCAGGGATTTAATATCGGTTTTGATAAGGCATTATATGCATCACGATATAATCAAAAAAGTGAGTTTTTGACAAGGAAGTATATCCATCCTGACTAATTGAACACCACTCTCTAGTCGCAGTAGTTGAGTTGTTTACTATCAGCCTACTATTGAAATGATCTATGACCATCGTTGCATGTTTATATTAATTCCATTTACAAATATAAGTATAGTTGTCGACGGGGTAACCGAGACGAGTGAACGAATGGATTGTAAATAAATAATCTGTTATCCTCATCTTGGATCTTTATTATCTATTTTGTACTTTTTAGAAGCAAAAACTCAATTAACAAGTTTTTACCAAACTTACTTATATATGCTATAAAATATGAAATTTGACTCCTTCAATATTATATTTTGGGGGTGAAAATTTTCAATTTTGGGTCTCTTATTCATTAGACAAATTTTAATGCGAATTGTTTACCTACTACGTACGCTCTTGAAATTTCTAATCTGCTGATCTTAATTGAGTGGACGTTTTGATTTGGAAACGTGACTTCCAATACAAAGCCCATGGATTTTGACAGTCTCTTGGTTCCTAAATTGAGAGATTTTTTTACTGTTTGGATGTTTATTCTATTTAGATATTTCAAAACCCCTTTGTGTGTGTTGTGGTTGTCTACTCCAAATAGGATGGACCAACTCGACTGACTGCCTCTGCTTGCAGTGAATTATACCAGTCAGGTCTTAGTATCAGAATGAAACGTGCCTAAGGAGACAAATAGTACTATCTGCCTGCCTGCTGCAGTGGCCCTCCAACTCTAATAGACAGTCTCCTTCTCTCACTTTCTTTAAAAGACATAATACTGAATCACTGACACACCCTAATGAAAATATCTATCTATTCAAACCTATCTTAAATTTTGATAGGAACTTTAGGAAGACTACATGGAAGGATGATGTATTAACTCCTCTTATGTGTATAAATCATGGTTTTTAGTATCAGTATTGGATTCGGCCATATCACATTGGTATAATTGATTATCCATATCATTTAAGGAGTAAGATAATAAAAAAAATATTTTTCTGAAAAATAAAGGGTAAAAATGATAGATACAGACCGATCTTCTCCAATACTGATCCAAATTGTCTCTAGAACAAAATCAAAAACTAAATCCATGGTATAAATAGATTTTTTTTTGGTAACAAATAAATAGAATTATAAGTTATTAGATTTTCATTTGTCGGTTTTCATAATTAAATTCACTCATATGCCTCTCCATATGTATTGATTTTTCTTCATATATTTTTAGTCATTCATTTGTTTTCAATAAATTTACAAAAATATTATTTTTTTAATAGATTTTAAAAACATCAGATTTAAAACCAGAAAAGGGCATTTTTTCTTTTCTAGCAGAGAAAAAAAAAGAAAGACCTGGTAACTTTAAGAGGGTTATCAAATTTTCTTAGTTGTATTCTTAAAGTTAACAAATTTTCTTAGTTATGTTCTTAAAGTTATGTATTATTTCGTATCTAAATTTTATTAATACTTATAGGGCGAAGGTTGGCTAGGTGTTCCAACCACCTAAGCTTGGCTGGTTGGCCATCTATTTCTGCCATTTATCATGTTAAATGGGGCTGAAATTTGGTGAGCAATTAAACCCTAAGCCCCCACTCACATAAATTTCAATGCAAATGAAAGTTTTCCAAGCGGAAAATAAAACATTGAAAAATCTCAAGACTATTGAAATGATTCATGACAGGCATGAGAGGATAAATAATTGAATTTTAAGAATGACATTTAATACATCATAAATTCAAATTAAATGAGCTACATAGCCAATTTTATTTGGGCGAGGCACCTAACCAACCTTTTATCAAATTTATGCATTAATGGAAATGGTCGATTTATCATATTCAAATTTGGATATCATAATCCTTGGTAGATATTAAGTCAGATAATTAAATGAGATATCCATGAAATACTGAATCAGGTTCAGAAAGCTGATAAGCTAATCAGTAGCATTGTGTATCCACTCTAATTTTGCCACATAACTGTTTTTTGGGCTAAAACTTGAAAGTGAACAATGAACCTTGGGCTATACTAGCTGCAAAATTTGGACCCACCTGATTTGCCATGTTTTGGATAATAGGGCTATATAAGGCCCTGGATCCTGTGAAGAAACCAAGGCCCTTTAAATCTTTGCGGATGGGTTCTCATAAATTGTAACTTTGGCAAACATGGGTAGTTTCATATGATGGACAACCCAATTTAATAATGTTTCGAGAAACTCCAAAGTCAATCTTGTAACTGTAAAAACTTCTGTAAAATCGGTTTTACTTCCTTTTCCTTCATATTGCTTGCAGCCAAATATGGAACCCATGGAAGACTTGGTTCTGCACAATCTTTTGAGTCCCTCCTTTCATGTCAGCTTCTAACATAGGATGGTTATTAAGAAGAATCCTGTGGTCTGTTGGTTTAAGCCCCATTGATTTCATCATTTGGTGCCTGTGCCTTTTTATTTCAAAGGGACTTATGGGAATGGATGAAATCAGCCTACCCTAACCCCTCCCTTGTGAAGAAAAATGGGATATTGGGATGAGCCAGTTAGGTTGAATTCATGGTTGCCAGTACATTGGGCCGAATTTAGGCCAAAGACTGACTGAGTCCATATTGATTGAGGTGGACTTGGTATTGCTTGCATATTTAGCCCAACCTTGCCCATATAGACCATAAGAAAAAACTGACGGCGGCGGTAAAAGAATATTTTGATGCTAAGGGAGCAAAGTTGGAATCTAAATTCAGTCCACAGGTAGCCTAGCTTTGATACGCTTATACCAAATGAAAGGACTGTAGATTAAAATTTCATAGCCTAATTCAATCAAATACGAAGTACGATCCATGTGTTGGTATGCACCATTACTATGGCACTCTCCAATCATATTGAAAAATAATGGCACTTTCCTATATTACTAATTTTTCAAACCTCTGTTTTGCACTTGTCAAACTCTATTTAAGTTAAGGTTTTACATTTAATTTGGGAAACTTGGAGCCTACCTATTCACAAAATTTGAATCCTATCAAATCTACTATATTGTAGATATTTGATCTACTAAGTTTTTCGTTTTTTATAATGATAGTTATCCATGTAACAATGGGAGGTGGTAATGGTAATATTTTCAAAAATCACATGTTTTTACAGTTTTTTTTACTAATCTAAACCGTCTATTCCTCCCAGAATTGACAATGTGCAAGAATGCAATATCTAAAGTACCAGTACACATGCATGGACACACGTGAGCTGTGTACAATACAAAAAAATGGTATTTTATTAAATTAGACTAAAATTTGACACAAGGCAAATCTAGACCATATCCTTTCTATCCACCAAAGATGCTTTGCGACCTATGGAAAAAATAATAGACCTTTGCGACAATAATAATTCCTCTTTCCTCAATATTTTTGTACGTGGAAGATTATTTGTTTACAAATGGGAAAATGTAATCTGGTTTACATGCCCATAATGGAATCTCTAGCTGGCTATCCACAATCATTTGATTTAATTTGATGGCTCCTCCGTCTCATCCTTCCCTTTCAAATCCAGCAATTATCAACTTGGATAGCCTGATTCCGATGAATCGCAACTCCAGCAACTGTGTTCTCCAGCAACAAGTTCAAATCAGGATTCATGATTATTGATTTTATATCTAGATTTCATGATTTTAAGGAGTTGTTCTAGTGATTTTACTAGGGTTGCTTTTTTTTTTTTGTGGTTTTATAGTTTAAGCTAAAAAGTTGAAGGGAGATTTTAATGAAGTATAGAGGAGGAATTTGAATGGATGCTTCGCATTTCATATCATTTAGCCCACTTTTCAAGCCACTCATAAAATGTCCATAGAATTTACCAAATAAATACAAAAATAAAATGTGTATAGAAAAATAAATCTAATCTATATTTATTGGCAAAAATGGTCGCATGTCCAATCGAAGGATGATCGAACTATCAAGAATTGTACCATTTATTGAGATATTAACTCCCTCCTACAGAAAAAAAAAAAAAGAGGGAGATATTAACCTCCTCTTGCCCAAGCTCTGCTTTTTTGGGTGAGGCTCCTCTGGATCCGGCTCCTCTAGCGCACAAGAGGCAGCAGCTCAGATCCAACACCTTGGAGCGCTTAGTCACAGAACCCAACAAACAGGTGCAAGCTTCGAGGCACTCCTAGGGCATTGGATCTGAGCTGCTACCTCTTGTGTGCAGTAGAGGAGCCCTTCCCTGCACTTACATATCTGTTTTTATTAGATACCTTAATGATACTGAGGTACAATGGCTGTCTGAGATCTCCACAATTGTCTTGGATGTTCAACTCCTACAGACTTGTTTTGAGTTCTGTTCCTGCATTCATGTAAATAGATTCTAGAATGTTATTATTGCCCACTCTTTTTCTAAGTGGGCAATAAGTTTTCACCCTATGAGGTTCAATAAATTCCCCCTTCATGTGGGTTTGCTCCCCCACCCACACACTCACCTCTCCCAGGAAAAAAGAGGGGAAAATTCCTCATGGCCTAATATATGTGGTTATAAGTTTGGCTTCAAGAGCTATCATAGTTTGAGTCCAAATATCATCCACATGGACAGGTTGGACCGATTAGACCGGTCGAGAGTCAAAAAAGTGAGAGCAAGAAAATGCTATGAGGGGTGGTGAGATGATGGCATTATGTTTGAAAAATTCTAAAGAAAAATACAAGCATACTAAGAAATTCAATGAACAAGTAAGGGTACTATCATCTTCTGAAAAATTATCCCGCCCCATTGGAAAATGGCAACCAAACAGTTCCAGAGATGGGAAAATGCTAACTTTTGACCACTCTACTATTCCCCCTGCTATTCACCCCACCAACATCTGGGATCTATCTCTCAAACTACTTCAACCCACCCTCCGCACTAATTAAACAGGGCCTAAGGGGAAAATATGCATACAAGATGAGCCATAAGATTGACTTAGGACTACAGAATTGAGAGTTGACTAATAAATGGTGTCTTGTTCCCCTTCAACAGTTCAGACTCATCTAATTGTTATATAATGTGATTTGGATAGCATCCAATTTGTCAAAACACGTAGTGACAAATGCTTTGCAAACCATGACCTCTCACTCTGCCATGTGGGAGAGAGTGATGTAGCATGTTCTAGATTAGTTAAACAACAAAATTCAGCCTCCAATTCAATCATTTAACCTTCCGATAATGGCATATCTAACCATGTATGTCCATGCACCCCCTTTATACTCCTAAGACGTTTAATGATTTCTTTTAACACATGACCAACTCCAACTAGGAGTCGAAGTTCTAAATACACCTATAGGTGTCATTTAGAAAGTTCCATTACGTGATGTAGTTTGTTTTAAATTTTAGTCATTAAGGAATCCTTTTTCCGATTAATTGTGTGGGGCCCAAGTTATGTAGAAGACTTAGGCATCAATATTTTTAAATAAAGGATTTTAGAGTCCTTAGTAGTTTAGTCTAACTACCTAAGAGTCTTAGCCTCTCTGCGCAGCCCAGGAGAGGATCTGGAACCGATTTAGAAAACTTCCTTTGGTTTTGTTATCAATATATACCCACCCCCTAATGATAGTTAATGGAATAAAATATAGAATTTGGATGTGTAGCCAAGAATTCTCTCTTCCCCCTAACCTTCTCTTCTCTCTCTTCGTTTTCTTCAGCTATTATTCATGGGTTCTGTTCACAGTGCAGTCCCATAACACCTCTTTTCTCTCTCTTTCTCTCCCCAATGCAGGTTACTGTAACCAACAAATCACCAAAAAATTTCAACCCCTTTTTATCAGGAAAATTGTTCAGATCTGGGTCTGTGAAGCAGCCGATCTATAATATTCGATTCCTAATTTGGAATCTAGGTTGGCTGGCTGCATCATTAATGGTCTCAAATGGTCATGGCTTCTATCATGTAAGGCGCTGATCATATGGATCCTTTCACTTATTATGATAATATGATCTGCAGTGCAAATTCTAGGCCTTCTAAGCTACTACTGCTTCTTCTTCTTCTCCCTGAAACTTTAAAATTTAAATGCTGACAGCATGGGCTTATACTCCTAGGTGTATTGTAATGTAAATTTGAAGCTGGGAATGTCTAAAGCTCAAAAATGAAGCTAAAATATGTCTTCCTAAGAAACTGAAAAAGAACAACCATTGGTGGGATGGGTTTTCACTGGTAAAGATGGACTGATGTCAATGAAGAAAATATGTGATTGGATCCTCATAGTCCAATTATCAAAGATTTCAGACTACCCAACCATAAAACCAAAACAAGGGAATTCAAAATTTTCATTTTCAGATTTCATAAATACATCCAAATGCCAAAGTTCCAGACAAAGATTTGAGAATCTAAAGAAATCCAAATCTACAGATTCGACACACCTGAATTTCTGACCTATGGGGGGGAAATATGCATACCCCTCTGCAGCATACTCAAGCCCAAGAGCTACACCTAAAATAACATTTGCTCCCGTATCCTCACTAATTCTACACCCGATCCCATTTCAACTAGCATTAACCCCCTAGCTGAAAGATAAGAAACCATTTGATATTTGTTAGCCTCCAAATATGAATTTCTCAATCCCTTCACCCTGCTTGAAGTGCAAACATCTATTTCACGATTATGAAACTGATAATTGTGTTCAGTACACCCCCCCCCCTCCAAAAAATAAAAAATAAAAATGAAGCAAGTGCACTCAGCACATTGAACCTAATATTCTCTTTCCATCTCTATCAACCAACAGCTACCTATTCTTGTCTGCACTACATTACTTCATAATTAGGATGAACCAATAATGATGGTTAATGAAATTAGCATTGAGAAGCAATTGATGTAGCACGGAAGGTCACAAGGAAATTCAACTGTTACTAATTCTCAATCTAAATAGCTCTATACCCTGTATTTCCAATTCTGCAAATCCAAAGGCAGTCATTGTATTTATTTCTATAAAGGGGAACAATATACCTTAATTGCAGCCTAATCAAGTCTTGGACCCACTACCCACAGTAGTATTTACTCTCCCATTTCAGCACAAAATGAGTGAACCTGATAACCAAAAATTAAAAATCTAAAACCATCATATAACAGGAAGCTTCTGAAAGTAAATTCCTTGATTTTGATTTTTTTTTCTCTTGCTTGATATGAAAACAAATAATTTAACAATTAGGAACTAATAATTTCATTCAGTTCCACCAAAAATATGTAAGCAAGTGAATTCAGCGCATCAAACTCAATAGCATTTTGTTTTTCCTCTTTTCTACCCAACAGGAAACAACACCCACCTACTCTTGATTATACCAAATAAGATAATCAGGAAGATGAAACAATGAAGATAATCAAATTAGTATCTAACAGCAACTGGAATTGCACTGCAGGTTACTAGAAAATTCAACATTTTTTATGAAATTCCCAATTTACAGAAGAATGGTGTGTTATACACCTAGTTGAGATCATAATGCTGCGATTGTCAATGAGTGGAAATCATGAAACTTCTACGAACTGTGGTCATATCATCTCTATCTCTGCAGAAAACATGATAAAAATTATTATCTTAGCAGGTCAAGTATTTGGAGAAACAATTCAAAATACAAAGGAAAGGTGGAACGTGAAGAATCAACCAAACAAATTCAGTGGAATGAGAAAGGAAAAGGGAAGAAGAAGAAGTAGAATATAACAGAAAATCAAGCAAATACCTTTCCAGGTTCAGGAGTATCAGGTACTTTGTATGAATCCAGCGTTATTTCTGACAACCATAAACCAGGAAATGTTGTCTGCAAAGTTCATCAAACCAGGGTCCAGAATTAGGATATGTGGGAAACAGAATAAAGATTTAAACTTTCCTACATAGATGTATTAATGAAAAAGAAACTGAAACACTACCAGAAAAATTAAGACCAATCAAAAGGAAACAAAATTTCTTACTTCGAGTTGCTTCTGTACGTTCCTAGTCCTCTTCCTTGACCTCCGAGGTGGCCTTGCCCCCGTCATGGAGAAAAAATCGTCCTCTATCTCTTGCCGAGAAAGTGGGATCGAGAACTTAGGGATCTCCTTCTTCCCAACGCTGCCTTGCGCAGGAGACGAAAACCTCACCCGAAGCGATTTAATGGTGGAATTTTCATTCCGCGGAGGAGAAGTATTCTGCTGACGCTCTTCATTCTTTGAGTTCGAACACCCAGCTAGACCACTACCACCACCTACTCCTCTTCCGTTATCATTGGGAGCCGTACAAGCTGCTCTTCTCTTTCTAAGATTCCACGGCCTCGCCGCCGCAGCGAACGACTCATCTTCTTCGCCTTCCTCAGGAATCGCAACATTAATCTTATTAGCAGCTGTACGGAGTTCAGACATGAGTTTTTCCCTAACCTCTTCAATCCCGTCGTCTACATCACCATCAATCTCTGATTTCTCTCCATAAGCTCCAATCGGCGGCGAAAGCAGTTTCTTGGATTTTCCGAAGCCGTTAGAAGATCCCTGCTTCGTGGAATTCGATTCCCTTCTCCGGCCGATAAAATCTTCGTATTCGGCTTCAGAAGAAGGCGATAATCTGCGGTCGAAGGGGGAAATTTCTCCGTTGGAATTCACTTTCATGCATCTGAGAACCCGTTGATTCCCCCATCTCAAGCAAGGCATGTCGAAATTATGGAGAGGCCTCGATCTTTCAGGAGCCATGGCCATGAACTTGTGCGGCCTCTCTCTTTCAGAAACTTCCGTAAACACCATTGATCGGGCGTGAGTGATTGAGCGGGAGAGCTCAGATTTAAGCTCGTATCTCTAAAACTCCGATGGATCAATATTGGAGTTTCTCAGACTGAGAATGTAATCAGGGGAGAGTTGAAGAATTCAAGATTGGGAGGGTTTGGTTCCTCACAGACGACGAAGATAGAAGGAATACTTCTTTGTTGCTCAAATCGCCGGGAAAAATACATATATATGTGGAGAGAGAGAGAGAGAAGATGAGAGCGGTTTTAACGTTCGGGTAATGCTTTTGATTCCGTCTCGTTTAAGTTGATTTTATTTGGATGCCTCGCAACGCACATTCCTAAATTACGCGTCGGCGCTACGTACGCACACCTCTGGTTCTTCTATTTGTATAGGGCTTGGGCCTTGGGCAAAGGGTTAACAAAACCCAACTCGGACGTTATGACTTATGAGTCCTGTAACATTAGGTTGACTAGTGGCTGTCGTTTACTCTACCCTATGGCTCTTATAGACAGGAAATAACTGTCTACAAATTGGCAGAAAAGAGTGAAAGATCAACCGTTCGGAAATTATCTCGTAGATGTAATTTTTTTTTTTAATTCAAAACTGTGTGAGAAAAAAAAAACAAGGTATCTAAATTACAAAATTCATAATCAAGGAACGGAATTGGGTCAATTTATCCAACATGCACAAGACAAGATCCTCCTAACCAAAAAATTGGCCATGCTATTATTCTCCCTGATAACCAGAAATAAGTGGCTAAATATGTGATATCATATATAATGTCTTCCACCTCTAAAGGTCTAAAACAAGAAATTTGTTATTTGTAGCACCTCTAGCTGCTCAACTCCTTAAATCTTGAAGCAATCCTGTTCCCATAGCCATAGTTTTGCCTTGAAGAGCTATTGAGAAGGATGTCAATTTAATTAGATATGGAGCTAATAGGAAGGCCTTGTGTATTACAAGTGACATAACTGAGGCCTCTTTTGTCTAGTTAAAGATGCATCTCATTTGAGCTTACAAGATCCATGCCGAGGTGGTGTAATTGTAATTTTTCACCACTTTATTATCCACCCTATATGGGAGATCCAATCCTCAAACATTTCACCCCATGTTCTCTACTAAACAATATGTTTTGTTGCAAAGGGAAATAAAAGGTAGGGGTGTAAAAATTTTCTATTATTCCTCTACACTTGAACTCTATATCCCAAACTTCTTTTTTGATTCCCATAAAGGAAAGTTTCCACATCTTTCTTTTCTCCTAATTTAAAATTCCTAAATTGCTCTTTGCAATTGGTCCCCCTCCTGCAGCAACCCCTCTCTTATTCAAATAACTGTGCACCATTAGAATTATACTCCGCATATTAAATCAACCTATATGGGTCTCATCCAAGGTTTATAGGTATTAGAATGATACCAATATGATATCAATATGGATCAGATTGTATCTAAGGAGATGGAAAAAAAAAGGATTTTTAATGTACATCAGCTGGATCTTTAGGTTTTGAAGGAATTATATGTATAAGAATTGCACTGATGTAGAGTGAATTGCCATGAACATCGGGTTTGGAAGCATGCATGGTGGTATATTATAATCCAATATCAGCTTATGAGGATTGATCCCATATTAATTTTCTATATAAATTGATGTTGATCAATATGGTATTGGATCCTCTCACCTTATAAGTCGATTTATAAAATTGAGTTATTCCAACATCGTATCATATTTGTCTACCCATATACTTTTTTTTTTTGGATAGATCTACCTATATACTTAGAAGTTGAAATCATGGTGTTATTTGAGTGGTGGAAATTTAGATGTACGACTTGGACTTTTATAGACCTCTACTTTGGTCTACCAAAAGAGGAGCGTTAGGCATTACCGCCTGGATTTAAATTGTTCGCTCCAAAACAAAGAAAGACAGACAACCCCACTTGGGATATGGAGTAACGGCTACCTGCTCACAACCATTAAAATAATGGAATTCCAAAGCCAACACCGACCATTCTTCTTTTTTACAGCTCCTCACCATTCAGATCTCAACGCACTTCTAAACACTTTTCCCATTCATAAAAACTCCTGCAAGCCCAAGAATCCCTTCACATTCCATTCCCCGAGAAGCCATTAATGCTTTAACCTCCTCTCTCCCACCCCCCACCCCCCTTTCTCTCAAATACCTTTCCTACAACTGAAGCAGAGCTCCATAAAGGGAGAGGAAAATATGCCCAAGCAAAGAGCGCCAATTTTCGAAAGAGCTTTGAATCTCTTAAATATCCCTATTTTCATGGCGAAAATGGGAAAACCCTCTTGCCCAAAGCTCGTTTTCCTGAAGAAGACGAGAGAGTTGAAGAAACTCAAGGTTCTTAAGTACTACAACTACGCTTACATCGAAGAGTATCAGTTTTCTCCTTCAGATACTCCTCTGATTCACTATCACAGAAATGCATTCAAGAAGAGAGGACGTGGCCGATATATTGATTCATTGTTCTTCCTCTGCAGTTGTTCGGGTGGTTCAAGAGTCGATGGAGAATATGAAGGAGATGGAGAAAACGATTTTGCGTTAGAAGCTCCACCAATCATTTCTGATGGTACTGCAGAAGAATTGCCTGAGCCATTGGATTGGGATGGCGAAGACGACTCTGTTGATCAGAGAGCAGAGATGTTCATCCAGAGGTTCTATGAAGAAATGAGAATGCAGATGCAGGAGTCAGTTTTGCAATACAATGAAATGTTGGACAGGGGATGCAATTGAAGAACTTACCCCATTTGGATTTATTCAGTCAAAGATTATTCATTTTGATTTTTTTCCCCCTGAAGTCTCCACATATATTATTTTTCTGGGGACTGTGGAGATGGTCTTTTATTTTCTTCCATTTTTTTACTTCTGGTTCTGTGAAAGGTCTTTCTTTTCACTAGCAATAAGTGGACTGGATAAGTGCTTTCAAGTTCATTGTCTCAGAAATTTGCTGATTGAGATTGTGAATGAAGAGTAGTAGTGATTTAAATTCCACAAAACTTGTAAAAAACTTGTGTGTTGCACCTGTGCATAAAAAAAACTAAATGTGTGTGTGTGTGTGTGAAAGAGAGGGTTAAGGCATAAGGGAGCTTTCTTGATAGGTGAGGCAAATGGGAATTAGTTAGCATGGGAAGGGAGATGTGTTTTGAAGAGGAGACTCGGAAAGGGTAAATAAAGTGAGATTGCTGGGGGGAGCCTAGCTATCAATTCGGCTGAATAATTCGCGAATTAGCCTAGTTATCAATTTGGCCGAATAATTCGTGTAATTCGCGAATTATTCGGCCTAACCGAATTTTTTCGAATTTAATCAAAAATTCTGACCGAATCCGAATTAAAAATAAAATTCGATAAAATTCACGATTTTTTCAAAAGTGAATATAAAACGCGAATAATTCCGACCGAATCGGATTAAACCAAATTATTCGGTCCACTTAAACAGTATTTAAAAAAAAAAAAACCCAATAAGCTTTTTTGACCGCTTTTTTGACCGAATCCTTAAATTAATCAATCGAATTATTCCGAATAATTCTCCGCCCGAATAATTCCTGAATCGAATTTGCTAACTATGGGGGGGAGTACTGTGCGAGGGGAAGAGATGAGATATAGACTCAACTTTCCTTAAATTATAGGATCATGAGAAAGCATCAAGTTTTCGTTAATATAGGATTATTTAATTCTCAATATGTAATTAGGAAATAAAATAGAGAGAGAGAGAGAGAGAGAGAGAGAGAGAGATTAAAATTAATATAATTCAAAGAAAATTAGAATCTCAGAAAAAGTATATATGAATCAAGCCACCCTCTTTTAACATTTATTGTAGCAAGAACCCATGCAACGCATAGAAAAGAAGAAAGGAACTTAATATAATATATATATATATATATATCAGTTATTGTGATCATTGTCGGAAAGCCAGGTTTTGTGACTCGACTCATCCTCTTTAAATCCTAGTGAATCGGAGCGAGTCATAGAAAATCAGGTGAGTCATGTCAAATTTCCCCCTCTTATTTTCATACTAGTTTTTCTCAAGCAGTCCAAATAAATAATTAATAAATAAATTAAATGAGATAAGATAGAATAAAAGTGTTTGTTCTTCAAATGTTTTTATGAAGCTCATCATTCATTGTCTATTGGATGAAAGTGATAAGATCTTGAGTTGGAGATGTCATGATCATGAATAAATTTTTTTTAATTAATATTTATATGTATACACTCAATGGTCACTAGATTCAATACACAAGGCTTCGGTCATTGAACATTTAACATAATTAGAATATATTTTAGTTCAAAACTATTCAGAAATGTGACTTAAACTTTTGACAAGAATCGACCATTTTGTTGTGACTCAGACAAAACAAACGGGTCTTTCAAGACTCGGTATGATTTGGTATCAGTGTTGTCATTTTTTAATACAAGATGAGTCTTTATGACTCTTGACCAGATTTCTAATTTTTTTACCAAACTTGGCCTAGTTTTCCTAGTAAAAACCTAATTTGCTAAAAATAATTGTGACATGAAAATTTTACTGAAAAAAATTAAAATTCAATAGAAATTATATTTGTATAAGTTTGCTACATCCGTTTCAGTGTTAGGAGGGAAATGTCTAATATTGAAGAGACAAACTACTAGTACTCCATTTACGTTTGAGAGCTTGGAAAAATGTCCCTAATGATTTGCCTTAAAAAAAAAAAAAAGGGAAAAAAGAAGAAGTGTATTAGTAATTCAGTACCTAAAAAGGGAGAAAAACATAGGGATCTTTACGGTGCCATCCCAGAGGTATACAACTACTAGCAAACACTCCCTACATTATTGATAATTATAATCGGACTCCCAAACTCTATTATATGATATACCTCACATACTAAAATACCCTCATAAAACCCAAACTACCAGGTATGCCCTTAACTTGATTTTCCTTTTACACTTTCATTCCTTATTCTTCTTCCCCAAACTGTATAACACAATAGTGGCCAAATCGAATGGCAAATCACTGATCAAAATCCAGTGAGGAGTGGCAATTGCTCCTTACCCAAATCGAAGAACAATAGCATATTATCAAACATCTGAACTCCCCTCACGAAACACTTGGTTGGATATAGAGATGTTGTGAAGCAATGAGGAAAGTTCTTTGTTTTGGAACAGGTTTTCAGTCTGGATGTTAGATTTTAAGCATTAATAGTGATTTTTGCAAATTTTTTCCTATGTCATGATCACCACCCATCCTTTTTCCTCTCCTCTCTACAATTTTAGTCGTTGGGGTTGCAGATGTCGCTTCTAGTAATCATTGTGGTGGTGTAGATAAGGCATCAGGATCTATGGAGCCCAAAAATCTGTTGTGTAGTAGGATGCAACAAGTCTTCCTCACCCCACTCTGCCCTACAAACCAATCCTACCCCATATGCAATACCTTCTCCAGAATTTGTGGTGATGGAGTTTGATGGTGGTCGACTGATGGGGATCATAAAACCAGTTCACAAGGTGGGTTCTTCCTCTTCAAGTCCTCTTGAGTCTTCAACTCCTTTCTTGGCCCTTGCCTTGAGGCTTACCTGGCTTACGGCATCCATGCCTTCAGCAAACCCACTGGTTGAGGTTTAGTGTAGCCAGCTACAATCCCTCATGGCCAGCAACCCCTTACTCCCTTACCTTCTTTCTGCGACCTTGGGCAGACAAGGCCACCCCTGGCCGACTTCTATATATACTCCCATATAATTTTAAAAAGAGAGGGAGGGAGGGAGGGAGGGAGGTTGAGATAAAAGTTCATGTGTGGAAGAGGAAGAAGATGGGTGCTGGACTCCTTTGCTATTGTGGGTCCAGTGGCACCCCTGTCGATCTTGCATGGCCAGCCATCCATATTGCAAGGTTCAGTTTTTTTCCCCAACAAAAGGAGAGAGAGAGAGAGAGAGAAGCGACCATGTGGGTAAAATAGTCTAATCAAATCCACACTTAATAGGGACTTTAATAGAGACTGACTGTAAAGGGTCTACGTGTAATGGCTAGTAATGTAAGGGTGTTTAGTTAAAAATGACATACCTCAGGGGTGACACTTTTAAATTTTCCAAAAACATATGCATTATTTTCTCATAATATTTAAACAAAACCCTATAATTTTTGTTTGTCATCTTCAACATTAAGTTCCCCTCCCCTCCCCTCCCCTCCCCTCCCCTCCAAATATGATGCAGTCGTAGCCTCATTCCCTGATCACTTAGAAAAAGAAAATAAATATTACGAGAAATAAGGAAAAAATGATTTCCCTTACTAGACTGACTCTCCTACCTCTTTGGTAGCATTTTTCCTTTTGATTATTGTTCACAAAAATAAACCATGGTTTCCATAAATGATGCCAAATGGGGCTAAAACCATTTTTGTGATAACAAAAAAAGGGGTAATTTATAGCGTCACCCCTTAGTGAATGCCACTATTAAAAAGACAACCCCTTGCTTAATACCAAATCTTATTCACACCCCATAACGTCAGTTTCTATTATAAAATATAACTTAAATGTTAACATCAGTTGGTTCGTTTTTTTCTAAATACCCTTAAAAATGATGAAGTACCTATTATACCCTCGCTTAAACCTCCTAACCCCAAATCGACATTGAACACTTTTCACTCCCAGATCTCAGTTCTTACCGTGAAGGGAATAGCATTACTCTCCGTGATTGGTGTTTGCTTCTTTGCGGCTACAAACTGGCGGCGAGCGATGATAAACCGGCGACAAGCGACTACAAACCTCGGCAGTACTTGTCGGAATCCATTATCGATTTCAGACTCAAAGAGCTCGCTGTGGAGAGTGGAAGGCCACACAAGCCCTCTGTTCCCAATTCCGATCTCCTCGACCTTTCTCAAAATTTCAGTGATTTCCCTACTTGCAGTGGAGATATCTCTGGAGAGTTGCGTAAGCGGAAAACGATGGAATACAAAAGCTCTTGTACGCAACCGTGAAGAGAGGCGTGGAGTCGTGGATTCCATCTTCCATGTGCCGGCTATCTTTCCTATTCATCTTCTTTTATTTCAATGCTTTAAATTACTTCTAAGAGAGACTTGAGATTTAGTTTTGCAAAGAGTGTCAAGGCAAAGCCATCATCATCTTCTTTGAAGCCTTCAATTCTCGAAGCTTTTCTTTTCCAGCATTTTGCCATGACGATGCGTGAGTCGAAAACGATGGAATGCAGTAGGGTAGCTTGCCTTCCATCACCTGATCATGTTCATAACCCTGACAATGTTGTAGATCTGGAACACAAATCTAACAGGGAATCTTCACTGGAGCAATGGCAGGGTTACTCCAACTCGAGAACCTCTCCTCGGAGATCCTCGATAACCCAGAAAATCTTGAACCAGTAGTGAAGAAATCCGTGGAAGGTTTCCAATCGTCGTCCAATTCTGTCAAAGACTGGTTGCTGAGAGATGTTTTAGTCAAAAGGGTTAATTCGTCATTTCAAAGTCTCACTTAACAAAAATTGACAGTAAAGGATGTGCATAATTTGGTATTAAGTAAGGAATATCTGTCTAATAATAGCATTTTTTAAGGGGTGATGTTGTAAATTTTTAGGAATCCTTGTTGAAAAAAAAAAAGGTATCCAAAACTATTCAAATTAGTTTAAAGTTATATTAATTATCAGATCCAATTTATAAAAAAATTGAATAATTAATACTTTTATTACTTCACAATTTATTACATGTAATTAAACAATAAATTTAACGAACAAATATATTCATTAGCACATCTATTTTAATTTCAAATAAGGATCTTCAACATCAATCCTAACGGGTAGTGGTTTCGTTACTTCAACTTCAATTCTAGTCGAGTTTTTGTCTCCTCCAACTCTCTTCGCTCAACATAAATAATTAATGATATGAATGGATGATAGAAAATCCATATTGTTTGTATCTATTTAAGGGAATTCATCTTAAAAAAAAAACTGATGTCCAAAAATCATCTGATTTCTTTCTAAAATTAATTGAATGCAAATGTCGATAAAACTATATTTAACTCATATTTGATTCGTTTTATCTTTAACAATAATCTAACCGCTATTGTAACTCTCTCTCTCTCTCTCAATTATGATCAAGGTTTCAAAAATCATATAAGTAGCAAATCACAAATCACAAAGCACCCAATTCAAATCAAAACCAGCATCAGCAATCATCAATCTTGATTCTTGATAATTCGATATGGCCAATTCAAAACGAAATCAACTATCACCAACATGGTTTGAGGAATTGGATTGAATGGGTCAAGATCAATCTCAATTCTTAGCTGATACCATATCAATAGAGTGATAGGTAGGAAAGTAAAATAATCTAATAAAAGATTTTTTCATTGAAGGCATAAGTATTGATTTCTGGCCGATCCGTGGATTGATATCAGACTGGTATCGGCCTTCACCGATCCATTCCTGATACCAGAGTTCTCAAACCATGATCACCAATCCTGATTATTGAGTGTTGACAATTCGAGTTCATGAATAAAAATCATTTAAATATTAATCCAAATGGGCGATTTTAGGGTTTTTCCAGACCGAATTCAAAGCCAATTTCGTACATCAACTGTAGAACTAAATCAACTAATATTTAGTAACAGTAAACCCGGAGGCGGATAGCAGATTGGCTCGCAGATCACATCCTCCGGAGAATCTAATCTTTGCTCTCTCTTCTTTTTACTGTTTCTATCTTCTATTTGTTGCTCTCTATCGGACAAGCTATTCCCTTACTGCTCTAATCTCGAGACTTGAGACTCAAGTTTCAACTGAGGACCGGCAAAATCCTTTCTCTTCCGGTCACTTGAGACTCAAGTCTCCTCGATTATCAATTCTGAGGCAAAATTGTATAAAAATCTGAAACGGTCGTGTCGCGCGGCAAGAGGCGGGTTCGTTTTTCTGGTGCTAGGGTTCAAGTTGCAGAAACCCTAAGTTGGAAATGGAGAACCAGGAATTTCAGGTCTACAATACTATGACTAAGCAGAAGGAAATCTTCAAGCCCATAGAGCCCGGTAAGGTGGGCATGTACGTTTGTGGCATCACCGCCTACGATTACAGTCACATTGGCCACGCTCGTGCTTATGTCGCCTTCGATGTCCTCTACAGGTGAGCTCTCCCACTAATTACTCTGCAATTCTTCGTCCTTAAAGCTTTCTTGTAATTTGATTTGGTATGTACATATGGAGTTTAAGGGCTGTTGGCGTCTGAAAATTCTTGATCCTTTATTCAGGGTTATTTTTCTTATTAAGTTCTTGGTGCCACCTAGGAGTCAACCCACAAATTTTGTGCATTTCTAGCTGTTATCTTTCTTCTGTGGGTGAGATGAAGCTGAAGTTCTGAACTATGACCTTGTAGTGTTCATGCTGTATATTCTGTTACCAAACTATGCTGCTTAAGTACGTTCCATCAGAAAGACCTTTATTGATATTGCACAACATCCATCTGATGGTCAGTGGATATGCGCTATGAATGCTTGGTACTGTTAACAAGGTCTAGAATTTTAATTATTGTTTTTGGAATTTTATTTATAAGGCATTCCGTGTTGATTTACCTTTAAACCAGTTTTGTGGATTAAGTTATATGTTGGGAAAGTGAAGTGAATGAGTTCAAAGTGCCATTTTGGAAAGCTAAATTTAGTGGTGCCTTGGTTAGTACATTGAATCAATCTTCATTTTGATGCCCAATAAAATAAGAATGTGGTTCTCAGGTTACCAGTTTTGGTAGATTTAAGTCAATAATTAATTTCCCCAATCCAATTATCATTGAGAAATGTCACTGGGCCCTGCCTTTTCCCAATAAATTTGCTAGTTGATTGGACTGAGTCACTGAGATTAGCCAAACCTAATGTAGACATCCAAGCTGGCCTTAATTTTGGATACTAACCAGGTTTTACTTTGTTGACAATTGGGCAGATACCTGAAATATTTGGGATATGAAGTCAATTATGTACGGAACTTTACTGATGTTGATGACAAGGTGAGTATATTGTTAAAAGATATTATTATTCTCTTTTACATACTGCGGATTATTTGATCACATTAGACTGGAACAACCTGGAGAGCTATGTTCTGGAAGGAAAATAGTGACTAATGTACCTTCTTTTATGATAACAAGTTGTTGTGTTATATTTATTGAGTGGTTTCTTCCACTGGTTGTGAAGTGGGTTATTCATTTATTGTCTTTACATCTGCACTAAAGCTTCTTTTTTTGGGGTGGGGGGTTGTGCCACAGGGGCATTATTGGTACTGGTAAATCTCTTGTTTGCTGCACATGGTGAATAAGACATTATATAACGTGTACTTGTGGATGTACCATGACTGAACACGGGAATCTGATGACCTATAATATAATCCATTGATTTTATTTGGAGGATCATCAGAAATCGCCAAAAGAAGCTACTCTAGTTTCTGTTCTTTAAAAGCTGAAGCCAAGATTGCTTTACAACAAATGCTGGCTGGGATAAATCATTTTCTTTTGTCATTTCTATTTATTTATTTTTTTTTTCCTGAATGATGATGCATAATAACATGACATTTTTCATGTCCTTTTGTCTATTTTATGTGCTCCGGTGCGATTGATTGATTTATTTATTTTTGGGTTCAGGATGGGTAGCTAACATTTGGTCATTTTGCAGATAATTCGTAGGGCAAATGAATTGGGAGAAGATCCAATAAGTTTGAGTGGTCGGTTCTGCGAGGAATTTCTTGCAGACATGGATGATCTTGGGTGCTTACGTCCTACGCAAGAACCTCCTGTTTCTAAACATATGGATCAGATTAGGGCAATGATAGCTCAGGTGTTTTTTCTCCTCATTTCATATTGTTTGTCTATTGAAATGGCTGTGGAGGGAGATGGGTATTTTCTGATTTTTTCTTAAGCAAATAAAGAATTCATTACCTAAAGAAGAAACATATAAAAAGAGCCTCTATATAAGTGGAAAAAGAAGAAACATTGCAGTAGAAAAATACAAAGCAAAGCAAACCCAACTGTCAAGGAGACAGGGGAGGGTGCTGCTCAAGGGGGATGTGTGTTCATTTACCTATGGCAAAGCTTGTAGCCTCATTCTTTGTTGGACATCTACAGTATACATTTTCAACATCATTATTTTCTAATGTTAGGGTATTTTATATTAGCTTTTGATTTTACTGTTATTGAAAACATTGCATCAGCTTTATAAATTTTCTCATTCTTGTGCAACTTTGCCATTTTATTTTTCTCACCTTATCCCTGTTATCTTTCTCTTTTCCCCTTTTTTTTTTTTTGTGGATAATTACTTGATTAGTGATAAGGAAGCATCTCTACTCCAAACAATGGTTCTTGTTTGGGAAGTCTGCAACAACTCAGTGGTGGTGTGTGAGCTGGGCCATATGGTCATTTCTTTTTCTTAGCAATTATTTGGATTGTCTTTGTCACTTTCTTGGTATCAACTTTAGAAAGGTGAATGACAGTTTAACATGATCTTGGTGCCATTTAAAAGCACATCATTTTTGAGAAACTTATCGACAACTTGTTGATAGGATGCCCGGCTGTGATGGGCTTCCTCCTTTGGGAATTTTAACCTAAGAGGAGTCCAATTGTTCAGATTGGAGGAGCCAGATGATGGCCTCTAAATGGCATGTGTTGGAGAGGTGGTATGAAAATAGATGTATGGCTTTGGTTTAACAACAAACATGGCCCATGCAGAGTTAAATGGCAAAACAGGATTCATGTAGCTGACTCTGTTTAGTTAGGATAAGGCATAGTTGAATTGATGTTCCTTTGTTTATAAAGGGTTGATGGCGTGAAGCAGTGATAGGTGCCACTGAAATTATAATTCAAGTCATATAAAGTTGATGCGGAATTGAGGCTGGACCAGGTTGACCCTTTGGGCAATCTTGATCAAGATGAACTAGGTCTTAATTGATATTTGGATTCATTAGGATCTTTAGGATTTTATTTTATTTTGGGAATATTTGCAATCTTTTATTTTTGGTAGCTATTAGACAAGTAGAATTTTTCAATTTTAGTTTTATTGTGTTTCTATTTTGTTAGTCGAAGAATTTAAGAAGTTATTAGGAGTCCCTATTTCAGTTTTAGATTTTAATTAGGCAAGTTTTAATTTCTGTTTATCATATAAAGGCATGTAACCCAAGTTATTTGGCATATTTTTAAGAATGAATTGAATTGAATGTTTTGGTGCTGGGTATGGTGCAAGACTAGGTTGTGTGACCTACTTTCTCCCCCACTTTTGTGCGACATCTTCTTTTCCTCCCCTGCAACTCTGAGTTCTCTTAGGATTTTCTTCCCTTCCCCTACCGGCCCTCCATCAAAAGTGGTTTTGGTTTATGTGGGAATAAATAATGTGTTTACAAAGAGTAGGGTTAGGTCTATAAAGGGTGTGGTCATTTTCAGACATGTTCGAGGTTTTCAATTTTTAACTATGACAGTATGACACACATGCTGTTGTTTCTCTTTGTTGTGCGATGTGGTTTTGGTGATTTTCTGCTTCTTTGGTTATATCCAGTTCTAAGTGAGCTTTTTTCAGTTCTGGAAATTGATACTTTGGCTTATGAGATTTTTTTCTGTATACATGATTTAGTTGCGTCTCTTAATCTGTTTGTCATTTATAGGCTTTTTATGACCTGCTGAATTCAAGGAAGAACACTATCTGGCCTCATTCTTAGATCTTGAGAGAAAAAAGAAAAAAAGAAAAAAAGAAAAAAAGAAAAAAAGAAAAAAAGAGAGAAGAACAAGAAGTGGACATAGAAGTTTGACTTCTTACTGGAATTTAGGGTAAGAAATAGAATTGGACTTCAGTTGATATTGCACCTAATGCTTTAAAATTTGGACAAGCCAGGACTGTCAGATTGGCTAGAATGTAACCAAGGCATGCTTAGAGGTGGATTTATTTGTTTACTCAAAACTGTGATGAACCCAAATTCTGGTTCTTTAGTGAACTGTTCACTGGTGTTGTGAGATTTCCATCAGACTGTCTGGGTATACCTGGAATCTGTTGAGCTGGCTATTTAAACAGAATTGACCTCTAAACTTGGTTGGCTGTCTATTCTAAGTTCTAACAATTAATCAGCCAATTATGACAAACGGTTTTCGGCAAGTTGGCCAGTGGTTAAACATTGTACCAGTTGACCAAGGATCTGGTCCACAAAATGGGTTTGATGATGTGATGGGCATTTAATGTCGATACCTTCTTCCCAAGATGCCCCAATGTCTCTCATCGTCTTTCTTGTCCTTCCACTCTTTCAATGTCTCTGTATCTTTCCAATACCCCCCAACTTCTCTCTCTCTCTCTCCCCTTCTCTTATTTATAATTGTAGTTTAGTTTTAAATTATTTAGTGAATACTTTATATTCTTTAACTTTGGTTGTGCTTTGTAAGCCCCATTATGAGTTTGAGATTCTCTAGTGGTGAGAGACTCCCATACTTGGTTGAGTGAGTCCCCAAAAGACCCTTGAGTTAAGTGGTCCTCCTTGACTGTTGTTACTTTGTACTTGGTTCTTCACTTTTTTTTAATCTCTATGCATTATTGCCATGTTACATCTACTGCATGCTTAGAGGGCCCACCCCTCCAACACCTTGGGTCGCCTAGTTGCCTTGACAACTATGTTTCATATAATGTTCTTTCCCCACATCTTGAGTTACTGGGAAAAGAGTAACTTTTTGATCTACAAGAAAACATATGTTGGTAGATATCTCAAAGATAAGCATAAGACAACATAGACTTGTACTCTTGCTTTCTTAAAAATAGCTTCTTATATGTATCGAAATTTTATTTCTGATGGTATTTTGTGGCAGCTTATTGAAAAGGATTTTGCCTATCCTGTCGATGGAGATGTATATTTCGCAGTTGACAATTTTCCTGATTATGGCCGGTTGTCTGGACGGAAACTAGAAGATAATCGAGCTGGTGAACGGGTTGCCGTTGATTCAAGAAAGAAAAACCCTGCTGACTTTGCATTGTGGAAGGTGAAATGGCCTTGATGACATGGTTTATGAGTATAATTAGATCTTGGACGTCATGTCCTTTCCTTTCGATACATAGTAAATGTCGATTTACTTTAGTATTCGAAATTTTTGTAGGCCACAAAACCCGGTGAGCCAAGTTGGGTCAGTCCATGGGGCCCTGGAAGACCAGGATGGCATATAGAATGCAGCGCCATGAGTGCTCATTACCTTACTGCCTCCTTTGATATTCATGGTGGTGGGATGGATTTGATATTCCCACATCATGAAAATGAGATCGCTCAAAGCTGTGGTGCCTGCTCAAGTAGCAAGGTGGGATATTGGATGCATAATGGTTTTGTGACACAGAACGATGAGAAAATGTCCAAGTCACTCGGTAACTTTTTCACAATTCGTGAGGTACCTGTGATCTTTTCACCCTGTAATTTTAATTTTGTTTTTGTTTCCCTCCTTGAATCCTACATCTATTTGTATTGTAAATATCAATCTCCCTGTAGGTCACCAAACAATACCATCCAATGGCTTTGAGATATTTCTTGATGAGCACACACTATCGTTCTCCTGTCAACTATTCGATTGCGCAACTTGATAATGCTTCATTTGAAGTTCTCACCCTCTATCGGGTACGTGTCATTCTTAACTCAAGTATTTAGCTTTGATTAATCTTTTTTTTTTTTCCAAGTAAGTAAAAATTTGTTGTGGAATAAGTGTTATTGATAAGTGGGGTAAGAGATCCCTAATAAAAACTCCAAAAGGCAATGACCTGCTATACTATGCAAGATCCCAGAAGAAAGCTGTGGAGGGCAGCCCATTCTCTATAGATTTACTTGAAAAGGATAATAGTTAGTTTATACATTGTCAGGCTACATTTATCTGAGCTCTATCCAAGAACCATTGATTCCTGTCCTTTCATTACAACCCTATATACTGGCTCAGCATGACTATCAAATGTTTCTTTTGTTTCTTGCAAACTGCATACACCGTGTCTTTTTCCTCCCAAGCATCGATCTCATATCTTTTCCATCCTCTTCAAATGGTCTGACTTCTTCCCTTATTGCTTCCTTTATCTTAGGTCTGATCACAGAGTTGATTATTCAGCCTGCTTGCATCTGAGTTTGATTATCTGGATTTTCAGATTGCATTAATCTGTTGTCTCTACTGCTCCAAATGTTGTGAATAACTCCCATATATAAGTTAGGGTCTGATAGAGTTGTGAGGTCTGCACAGAGCAAACCCTTTGTTTCTACTGCCCGAAATGTTGTGAATATCTCAACAAACAGTGGGTAAAAAAAATATCTCGGGATCTACCTTCAAAGGTTTGTTTCTTAAAGGGAAAAAGAAAATTCCTCTGGGAGCCTACCCCATTGTGTGATTCCCTGTCCTATGGGCTGGTCTTGTAGATGTTGCGTTGTAGTGTTGTATTTTCTTCTTCATCGATAAAATTTTGGTTACTGATCGGAGAAAGGGAAGAGAGGTTGGGGGGGGGGGGGGAATATAACGGGATTTCTAGAATGAGAACTTTGCTTCACTTCACTGAAGTTCTTTCGTGCCTGCCAATTAAGTGGCCATATGGGATCTCTTTGCTAGGTGACAACTATCATTCCTCTCCTCCCCTACCCCATGCACAAAGACACAGGGAGACTTTTGCATTAAACTCTTTGTTTGAATTAACTGCAAATTTGTATAATGCACTTCTTTTTTTATAATATTTAGTATTATGCAATTACTTGACCCAAACCATACTTGTGAACATTTATATGAACTAAGGTATTTTTAATGACACTAGGCTTTGCATAACTGTGAAGTGGCTTTATCTCCATATCGAGAAGGGAATCCCACAGATGTTGCAGCACATAATGGCCAAACAGTGCGTATCACTCCTGACGCGCGAAAATGCATCGACAAGTTACACAGTGACTTTGAGTCCAAAATGGCTGATGACCTGCATGTTGTTGAAATATTGAATGGAGCTCTAAAGGATTCCCTAACATTCATTAACAGTTCTTTGGGCTTGCTCAAGGTATCATTCTTATCTCATATACTCCGGGTTCCCCACATGGCTGTGTGTTGGTCCAGTTCTTAAGGAACCTCCTAGTTCTACTTTTAACAGCCTTTGTAATTACTTGATTTGCTTTGGCAGAAAAAGCAAAAACAACAGCAAAAACAGCCATCACCCATTCAGTCTCTTGTTGAAGTGGAAAAAGAAGTGAAGAAGATTTTGGTTGATCTGGGATTGTTGTCGTCTAGTACCTGTTCTGAGGTAATAATGTTTTCCTGCTTGGTTTGGAACTGATGTTGAATGAATCATGGATGAGTTGCCATGGTTCTAGAGAAGCTTTTAATCTCAAACAGCAAACATATTAACAATCCTTGGGGAATACAATGGATATGCATTGTAAAAATAAAAACATAATCTCAGTAAGCAAAAGCCTTGGGGATGAATGGATATAGAGCATGATTCGACATTCAACCTGTTTCGTAACTGAACAGGTTAACAGGTCGACAATGTAGTTTCTCCCATAATGATCTTACTAAAGCTAAAAAGCCAATACCATAGATTAGCCCATGATCAGCTAATTCTTTTGTGGTTTGTCTAGCCAAGGAAGGAGCAGTGAGGAGTTTTATATATTTTGGTTTCTGTTTGCCTTGGTGATATCACGTGTTACTCTTTTCCCTTGTTGGGAATGGGATTGCTACCCATTCTCTGGAATGAAATTCCTTATTTAAGATATAATTTTCAACTTTGCAGGTTTTGCAGCAGCTGAAGGAAAAGGCTCTTGTGAGAGCAGGGATGAAAGAGGAAGATGTCTTGCTTATGATTGAGGAAAGAACTAAGGCAAGGAAAGAGAAAGATTTTGAGAGGAGTGATCAGATCAGGGGTCTGTTGTACGCCAAGGGCATTTATCCTGAAGATGAAGGTGCGGTAACGACATGGTGGCCTTGTGTTCCTCCTGAAGATCCAAAGTCTACCTGAGATTAGATAGACCTTTTGAGTATGAAATTTAAGAAAGTGCCCACAAAATTTATGAGATTTTCCTCTTGTTTTTAACCCCATTTTTGATCCTGATCTGGATGATCTTTTGGAATCAGCGGGACCATATTGCCAGGGGTTAATATTAAGGCTTGTAATGTGATTGATGGATACTTTATTACCATCTGTTCAATGAAAGTTGATACAATTAGATGGGGGGTAGGAGATTGTAAGACAGGGCTCCACCCCACTCAGACGAAAACTTATACATTTTTTGTTGCCAATCATGTAAACTTTATCATATACTTTTTATCCGGTTATAATTTTATCTGTTACTCCAGGCTAGTCTTTCTTTCTTGCTCTTTTACGCAAAACCACCTCAACCCATGTGGCGCTTCCCTTCGACAGGCTATGTTTATCAACAGTTATCAACGGAAATCTGTCTCCTGGAGATCTTCTACCATGTTTTTTTTTTTTTTTTTTTTTTTTATTTTTTTAATAAGTACCAATGGTGATAATAAATAAATAAATAAAAGAGCAGGTTCCTTCACGGTGATGGTCAATGGCCGTACTTCTTGGCCCTTTTATCTACGAATGGTTGAAACTACCCTCTTATTGTTGCTTGATACCCTTTAAACCATAGATTTAGGTATTGATATCTATGTACTGATTTGGATCAAATTGGTGTGTATTGGTTACTTTTGTTCTTTTTTTTTTTTTTTTTTTTTTTTTTATTTTTTTTACTGTTTTACCTGAAACAATATGTTAAGGTATTGGATATTGGTTTCAATCGATATGGTCAATACAATATTGATATTTAAAATCATGTAAATCATGCTTTAGACACTTGGAGATGATTTGAACCCCTTAATCAAGGGAGAATCCTTCAAGCTTAGGAGT
>NC_056557.1:2228848-2278090 GCF_013358625.1 Macadamia integrifolia
AAAAAAAAAAAAAAAAAAACGAACGAACGAGAGCAAACAGTTTGGAATTAATTTTGGTAACTTGATATGCCTAAAACCTCGGATTTTTAGGTAAAAGTATTGTGAGGGAGAGGGAGAGGGAGAGTGAGTGAGAGATATCCTGGACTTGAATACCTGATACTTGGCATTTTTTTTTTCCTCACAATTTATATTTAGACAATCGTATTTCTCGTACTTTTAAAAAAAGTTGTCAAGACTTCTGTACACTAGCATTTCACCCAAATAAAAGGGCCCAAAATCATTACTATTGGGGAAATGATATAGCTGAGCCATGAGATGAGCTGACTTAGGGCCATGATGCTCTGAATAATTTCCAAGTGACTAAAATAACCCTATGAGAGACAGAAAACGTACTATGGTACTAACTACTACAATTGCATAGACAAAACATAGATAGATTTGATCTGAACCAATCGATTGAAGCATTGATTGACTTAAATGTGTATTGACTCAAACACCAATTGATTGACAATTGACCGTTCCTGGTGAAAGGCCGTGGCTTGACGGTTGCCCAATTGGGGCTGATAGAATTATATCACAAACCAATAATTGGCCCTTTTATAATCTGATTATAGTCTGTTTATGGCTTATTTGAAGACTTTTTATAACCCAATCACCTCAAATTAGAATGTTTATGGTATGTTATGGACCAATTAGTCAATTATCCCATTTAAAGCTTAATTCTCTTGGGCCCGACTATGAATGAATAATTGCACGATCAAATAGAAATATGTCTATGCTTTAGATTACAAGGCCTGATCGTTTAAATGAGTGAAAACATTGTAGAACTTTAAATTGGTGGAGGTTAATTTGATTTGATTGGTAACGACCAATTGACATCCCTGGTACTATGAAGAGAGGGGAGCTGCTCTACATTTAACTCTTCCTCTACTTCTTGTACCTTACCAATAATACTTATCACTATTGGAGATTAAAATCAAAGTGGGAAAAAATAAGGAAAGTGGTCCTCTATGTAGGAGTGTGGCCAATGCTAGATTGCTAGGTCTCTCTCTCTCCAAACAAAGGGTAGAGACATATTGTCATACAGGGAGGAGAGAGATACATGGGAGAACACTTTGGAGGCATATTTTTAGATAAAGTTAAGAGAAAGAATGCTATGTGATAACACACATACACATCAGCTCTTATGATCAAGGACATGACGTGATCTTTTTATACCCGCTATATCTTTGAGCGGGTATCATATGGCATTCTTTCTGCACCTGCTATGTCTTTGAGGGATGGAGGTAATTATAATAGGGTAGTGTTTTTACTTTGAATAAACAAACGAGACATGGATGGAAAACAATCAATGTCAAATATTCGCTCCCTATTTGGACGAATGGTCGGGAGGGAACACCTTCCATCGATTTCTCTCATCCTCTGCTCACAAGAGAAACTCTCTTCTTGTTAAAGAATTGAATGTGTCAATTTTGCGGCAATCCAAGTGAAGAAAAAAAATCTGGAATCTCACCTCACACGAGGAGAGAGGAGGATTAGACTCTTCCCCCCAAGTGGACAACGAATAGCGATCCAGTCTTCAGTCTTCCAGTCTAAAATTTTAAAATGAAAATGAAGACAAGAAGAAGAAAACGAAACAATATTAAATTGATGGGAATATGTGAAGTTTTGAAAATTTCATGCCCTAGTTATATTATATGCGCATCGTGGATTCATGATTCGTGACCTTACCAAAAAAAAAAAAAAAAGACATTGTCTGTATATCCAGGAGAGAGGATGACGAGACGAGTCACGACTCACGAGACAAGACGCGATGGGGCCATGAGGTATGGGGGAGAGAGACGCGTCTCTGTCTGTGTCTGACTTTGTTCATGCACAAGTCTCACTCATCACTTGTCCTCTTACAAGAAAGTCTCTCTCTCTCTCCCTCTCTCTGTCTCTCGCGGCAGTAGAGACATTTCCGTAAGCCCCAAAATCCTTTCTTTCTTGTGGGTATTTCAATGTAAATTTTTGGGTTTGGTTTGGGCACTTGGGGTTGGGTTGCATTATTTTATTCATAGTTAACTCCCCGTTCTCGGGCAACCCCACCCTCAGCTCCGTTGGAGCTACGTACCTTACAACACCCCCAACCCTCCAGGCCTCCACAGGCAGACCCCAGTCTCTCTCTCTCTCTCGTTTTGCGTTCTACGCAAGTAACGCAACGCACGCTCTCTGTTGCTGCTTCAACACTGTAAAACTACAACACATACACATCAAGATAGGGGGAAAGAGAGAGATGGGAGGGGCTTATCAAAGGACGCTTTTTTCTGCATTTTGCAGAATCTAAGGTAGGATTTTTCTTGGGGTTGTTGAGAAAAGAAGCAAAACATTTTCAGTCCAAATTCATGGCATTGCTTTCATCTTGCCATCTTTGTTGATCGTTTAGACCAGCTGGAAGAGGGTAAGTGGGGCATTCTGTAAAGGGTTGAAGAAAGTTTTCTGCCTACTGTGGTCTTCGGTTCGGTTCTCCAGTAGTCCACACCATACTACTCTGGAATCCTTTTTCTTCGACTTTCGAGGATCTACAGGGAATTGCAGTGGTTTTTTAGGCTTCTGGTGTAGTTGCTCACGCAATGACAGGTACGACGTTTCGTCGGTGATTGATTAGTTTGATACCTTTAAAAGGTTGTCACTGGGTCCGCGTGAATTGATTCTGTTGTTTGGTAAAAAGATTGGATTTATGAACAAGTTTGTGAGGAGGATAAAGGCTTTCTGAAGTGAATTAGGGCATTCTGGAGTGCCACTGTACAAGAGCTATATCTCTGTAGCACCACCGAGCTTGCTCTGAAATGTTTTAGGCGCTTCAACTGAAAATGTTTAGCAGATTTTATGCAACTGGGTAGCCTTAGAAGTTAGAATTTTTAGGATTCACTTGTTACAGAAGAGCTTTTGGAGGAACTTCCTTCGTAGATCTCCTTACTTCACCGGAGTAATGGACGATACTTCAGGAAAAACGTCGTCCAGTCTAGCCATTGCGGAGAAGCGGCCTCAGAGACCTGGTGGTTGCGTTGGCATCTTCTTTCAGCTCTTCGATTGGAACCGGAGGTTTGCAAAAAAGAAGCTATTCTCCAAGAAGCTTCTTCCACCAGGTTCTTCCTTTTCGCCCTTTTCTATGACTCCATTTTACTGTACTCCTGCTTCTACTTGTTCTTTGAGTTAAATGAAACGAGGAAATATTTTGCCTTCCGCTGTCTTTAGATCGTGCAAAGCGGGTTTCTAAGAAGTTCACTGGAGATGAGAAGCGGCCGATGGCCAAGCTTCTACTGGTATGCATGCATCTTCTTTGTTTGTTTAAATGCTTGCTTTCTAAATCTCTGTCCTATTTTTATGTTTAAGTTCTCATTCATGGCTCTTTGCAAAATGATAGATTGCTGATGAAAATCGTGGGGGTTTCCCTAGTGGGAACAAATGTGAGGTTGACGGATCTGATGTTGAACGGAACAGTGAAACACGATCGCCGGGGTTGATCGCCAGGCTAATGGGGCTGGAATCCATGCCTGCAGTGCGTAAAGATAAGCCAAAGAAACCTATATTTTCTGATCATTCTCATAAAGACTCAGAAATTAAGTCAGCTAATAAGTTTGATGGTAGAACTTCCGAACTCTTTGGTTGCGATCAAGAAGATTTGTATGCGGAGAAGGGTCTCTCGAAGCTGGAAACAAGGCCTCAGAAGCTTCAGAAGACAGGGTTGTTTGATGGCCGGCCGGTGACTCGGTTTGGAGCCGAAGCACTGCAGTTCAAGAACGTTCTATCCCGTTCTAAGAAGCATCACCAGAAGCTTGCTTGTCCAGTGAAAAGTCCGAGGAGACTCTCTAGTAAGAATGCAGCACGGCTAATGGAAGCTGCTACAAAGATTTTGGAACCTGGGTTGCAAGCTACCAATAGAGCAAAGTTTGCTCTCACTTACTCTTCTTCTCTGCATGCTACTCCAAAGGATAATGTCACAGTGGAAGGAACTTCAACTCTGTCACTGGACCATTCTAAGCATTTTGTCTGTGCTGCCAAGTCTTTGAAGGATCACTTACCTTGCAAAAGTTGTGGTAATTTGCTTAATGTTGTGGGTTCTAAGTCAAGCGCGGAATGCATAACTTCAGAGTCCAGTAATGCTTCTCCGGGGTCAGCAAGGACTAAACCAAAATTGATCAGTCAATCTCTTGAGCAAGAGAGAGATGTTATGCAAAATCAGTACCAGCCTATGCCTGCAGCCCAGGCCAAAGTCAATATGTACACTCCGAGGGAAAATACAATGGAGAGAGAGTATCCTTTTCGAGAAGATCGGGTTCAGCAGCGCTTTCCAACTCAGCGATGCAGGTCTCAAGAAGATATACATTCTTCCACTACTATCAAGCAGAGGTCTCAAGGACAAAATCAGATTCTGGTGCCCAAGGGTAGGTCTAAATACACTAATGTGCAGAGCAGAAGATATATGTCTTCTGGTGATGGTGTTAATGGGCCCAAAGACTTTGTTGCATTAAATCGGAATTCAAGCAGCCGCACCCAGCCAAGAATGCACTCTAAAGTAGTGGATAATCTTAAAGTTGATTCAAGGAGGTTTGCTTATGACAAGCAAGATGATTCGTCGTCACGACTAAGGAGCCCAGTCCGAAAGAGGAGGCCAACAAATGTTATTGGTCAGGTTGAAAGTACTGGCATCCATAGTTCATCCTATGAAAAGCAAAGAACCAATGGTAGAAATGTAATTGAGAAGAAAAGAATAGGTCTTAGAGCGAGCCCAGTGAACCAGAATCCTGTCAAGAGTGAACTTTCAAACATAGATGAAGATAATACAAATGTTAGCGACCAGGACTCTGGTATAGTTTCTTTCATGTTTAGTTCCCCAATGAGGCACTGTACTGGCTCTTCCTCCCCTGCAGAAATTGAGACAAACAGTCTGAACAGAGGTCGAAATGAGTTTATGGGCAATGATACTTCTCAACAGAGAAAGAAATTGTTTGGTGCAAGTGATGGAAATACTCCTTCTCAAAAGGCAATGCAGTTAAAAGGAGACGCTTTGGGTGCATTGCTGGAGCAAAAGCTGAGGGAACTGACATGTCAAGATGGGGATGAGCTGAATATTATGGGAAAATCCACTGCTTCAATTCTCCAAGAACTGATATCTGCCCTAACTGCAGAAAGGCCAGTTTCTCAGGATGAAGATTGCTCTTTGGTTAGATTTGACAAGAACAGCTTGTGCAAGATAAGTTCAGACCCTTCTGAATCAAGCATCTCACCAGCCCGTGGTGAGACGCTTGATTCAAACAGGAAGTTCCAGGTCAGTTGGTTTTCCTATTATTTAATGATACATATTTTTATTTAATGATACATCTTTTTATTTCTGTTGTAAAATTTATTTTACTGTTGCAGAAACAAGATGTTGAATTTGTGAGTTTTTCATTTAGTAAAACTGTTGAAAATGGATTTAATTTATCTAACTTTTTAGCATAGAAATAATATAATTTGATAAGCTGATATACATGCAATGATATAACGTCCATAAACATGACGTTTAAAACAATAAACATTGGTCCTGATAAAAGTCTCAGTGCAGTACTTACGCCTCAACATAAATGGTGTCTAACTTGACTTATGCCTCAATATAAATGTTGTCTAACTTGACCTATTTTCTGAAGATTGATGCTTATTCTTATTAAAGTTAGTGAGCTATATTGAATTTGAACAAAATCAATAAAATATCTCAGCAATTATGAGTATCAGTTTTTTGTACTTTGTAGCATAATAGGTCAAGCAGATATGGTATTTTGGTATAAGTACAAATCAACATGTGATGTATTATTTATTTCACCGTTGCAGATATATGTGCAATGATATAACTTCCATACATGAAGTTTAAAACAGTAAATAATTGTCTTGATAAAAGTGTCTCGGTGCATTACTTATGCTTCTAACATGAATGGTGCCCAACTTGACCTAATTTCTGAAGATTGATGCTCATTCTTAATAAAGTTAATGAGATTTATTGAATTTTGAACAAAATCAATAAAATATCTCAGCAATTATGAGTATTGTTTGTACTTTGCGGCATAAAAGGTCCAGAAGATTCAGTACTTTGGTATAGGTATAAGATTCAACAAGTGATGATGCATAAGGAGACTGAATGTTTCTACGGATACAACTATGTAAGATTCTCAACCTGATCCTGAGGCTAACACCACAGAACCTAACACTCCTGAGTAACTGAAACGATGGTGGGGATGGAAAAGGAAAAGATGACTATTAGGAAGAAACAAAACAATTTAAAATTAGTATAGGCCTGACGTGATTTGCTTTTCTATCTCTCCTTAGCAGCTTAAGTAAATAGAAGAACTTATCCCTATTTTCATATATGCATCCTACATATCCTCTGGTTCAATTTATTTAAGGGCAAGAGATCGCTGCCTGGTCATGTAGTCCCTGCACCAGCGCAGGGGTTAATAAGAGTCCACAGGGGCATCAACATGAATGTGATTTTTTATTTCACAAGGGGTGGGGTGGTAATTTTGTGCACCCTGGGCACGGGTCACGCAACCAGGCAGCATTCCTTTTCCCTTTACTCAATTTAATGCTTTGCATATGCAACTTTCAGATTCTATTATTCTGTATATATGTCCTTAACCCATGGTGTACCATTGTCCATCTCCACCTAACTGTAGTTTATTGACTTCGATTTTCTTCAGGTAGTAGCAAAAGCTGCTCGAGTTTCAGTTGCCTTGCCCCTTTCTGGGGATGGGGAACATCATAGTCCAGGGTCGGTACTTGAAGCATCTTTCTCTAATGATAGTTGCCTCTCCGACAGTCTTGATGATTTCTCAGGTAAGAATCTGTGCTAGATTTTTAGACTAAGTTTTAGGCAATTGATTTACACCTAAGTAATCTTTATTAGTTACTTTCATAATCATTTAATTCTTAGTTTCTGGAATTTTATCTTACACACTTGTTCCAGGATGTAAGATGCATTTGGAGCCCATAGATTGCTTCTACGACCAACATAAAACGTCAGGTGCTGATGCTGATCTTTTGGATTCTGCAGCCTCATTCTGCAGGAGTAGTGCTGGAAGTGAGATGGTGACGAATTCCATCAGCTCCACTTCCAAAATATTAGACAGTTTAGGTCTTACTGATGTTGGATTAGATGGAAACAAACTCGACCACTCCAGGGAGGTTATATTGAATGCAGAATTGTTGTTTGGAAATGCTTCTCCAATTAATGGCAAGGAAGAGTTCATTCTAGGCCCAATTCTCCTTGAGGAAGTTCAGATTCTTGTTGATACATGGTACAGAAGTTCTGACTGCAGACTGGGTCTCATGGAAGCCAAAGAGAGGTACCAACTGAATAAGTTCCTTTTTGACTGTCTGGTAGAGTGTTTGGACTCAAAGTATGGCAACTACTGTAAAATAGGGTTTAGAGTTTGGAAGAAAATGCAATTAGGAATGAGGAGAGAGAGTTTGAGGAAGGAGGTTTTTGAGGAAATTAGAAAGTGGACTGATTTAGCTGGAAGAGACCTAGATGAGATAATTGACTGGGAAATGAGTCATTCCTTGGGGAAATGGATGCATTTTGAGGTTGAAGCATTTGAGACGGGGGTTGAAATAGAGCAGGACATACTTAAGCTCCTGATCAATGAATTGGTGATTGACCTCTTGCCATGCAGAGGAAGTTACTTTTCAAGTCTCGAGGAAGACAATTTTATTGACTACGTAGAATTTTTGCAATGCAGAGGGAGTTTGTGAGTGAATCTTAGCCACAGTTTGACTCGTCGAAGTTACACAACTAATCCATTCCGCTCCCCCAATCTGACATCCCTTTTTGTTTGGTTTGGTGAAGCCAAGGATTCTGGGTGTTTTTTTTGTAATTATGCAAACAATTGTAGCCACAGGGTTAGCCAAGACACACCTCCCTGTCAATTGAGGACATTGAAATATTTGTACAAATGGGTCAATTCACATGGATAAATTAAACTGCTAATTCCTGGTCTCTTAATTCTTTATTTTGGTTTTTGTTTTAATGTTTACTAGTTCATCTATGGGAGACAGGTATACTGATATTTGAAAATGATGGATAATATAGGTAATAGTGTTGCCCGTGGTAACAATTATGTTAATCTTTGTGAAAGGTCAAAATGGGTTTCAATTGAATCCAAAGCTGCTTCTGGAGGTGAAGGAGATGTAGAATAGAAATCAGTTATTATTGCTGTGGAAGCAGGTTATTACAGTGAAGGGAAATAATGTGTAGCAGCTATGATGCAAACCCATGGGTTCATAGCTTGGTCCACTCATAGTACAAGGAATATTGTTGATGGAAGGGAGCGCGGTATCCCCAACTGATTACAGGTAGCAGCAATTTAATTACAATGAAAATTGCAGCAAAATTGATAAATTTTCATGTGGGTTTGTTTCTGACTGATCTCCTTGTCTCATGCTCGAAACCAGAACACTGATTCATGATCCCAGAACCCCAAGCCCTGAAAGCAGAACCAAGAAAATCCTGAATCTAGGTTGTTAGAACCAAGAATCCAGGAACACTGATTCATGATCCCAGAACCCCGAGCCCTGAAAGCAGAACCAAGAACTCCGATCCCAAATCCAGAACCTTGAACCATGAACCTAGGACTCAGATCCTTGAACCCAGAACCTAGAATCTAGAATCCGGAAAGTAGAACCCAGAACCCTGAAGGGCCAAGAATCCAAAACCTGATGACATTTCTATAGGAGGTACGGATATGATGAAAACAAGAAAAGCTAAAAAAAGTCATGAACACAAAGATCATCCATTTGCTGCCAAGAAATTCCATTCTATTATTCGTTGTCAATTCCAGTATACATCCATACATAGTTCACTCATACACATGAAGAGGGATTGGAAAACAAAAAATTTGGAAAACAAAAAATGGCAGAACTATTCTGTAAAAGAATAAAATAGAAGGAAAACCAATCCTCTCAAAATAAACAAGAAACAAGAGGGTGAAACATATCATACGATCCAGGAATTGAAAAGAAATAGATGAAAATTAGAAGTGGAGGGTACGCATCGTGTATGAAAATGATGAGAATTGAGACCATGGGTCCACAATTAGAACTGTCTGTAACCCAAAACAGCTCTGTTGATTCCTTTGTTGCCCTTCCCTCCTCTGTTTTCACCGTTAATGGCAGAGGCAGCAGCAGAAGACAATCCCTTGAGTTCATCAAAGCTTGCGTAACTCTTTCTCATCATTACACCCCCACCTCTCTTCTCTCCGGCATTAGCAGATTTACTACCCCCCTGTTTTGACGAGAATGCAGAGAGTTTCGAAGTCTTGGAAGGCCGTGGAGTCATCTCCAACATCGATGGCAATGCTATTGACGATGGTGGCCTTCTGTTTTCTTTCCTCAGAACAGCTGAGAAATCAGGCACTGATTGAGCAACAGCTGAAGTTCTGTTGCGCACACCACCTGCTATTGTCTCCTGAAACGTTACCCTTTTCTTAGGAGGTGTCACCATCGACTTTGGTTCATCGGAGTAGTGTTGCTTGATCATCATGTTGTGCATCCTCAGCTTTGATTCTCTCAGTTCAGCGTAAGCTTTGTATCTCGGTCCCCTTTCCATAGCAAAATCGGCCAGAGTAAATTCTAATGGCTTGGGTAGGGTGGAGGTAGAATTCTGAGAGAGGATCCAATTACTGGGATCGAGGGCTGAGAAGAGAGATTCTACAGTGTGATTTGACTGATGGGTTGTTGGTGGCTGGGCACTTATACTCTCCGCCGAAGAAGATGAAGTTGAACTCTTAGAGAGGAGAAAAGCCTTGGGATCAAGAGCCGCAGAGAGAGATTCGAGAGTGTGACTTTGTTGATTGTTTTGTTTCAGATCAGCGGCAGTAGTGTCGGCCATGGTTTCTGAATTGGAACTTCGGAAGGAGGTTGATGTTGAGCTTGAACTTGAAGTTGAATTCGTAGAAAGCAGAAAAGCCTTTGGATCAAAGGCTGCAAAGAGAGATTCGAGAGTCTGATTCCTGGGCTGATGTGGTCGCCGCACAGCACCAGAAATCTCTGCCATGGTTGCTGTTTCTGCACCTCTTAGTACTTTCGTTCCTCTGGTTTGAAACAAAAAAAGCAATTCGATTTCATTGGTATAATGTTCCAACGGTCTGGAAAAAAAAAAGTTGCGAATTTGACTCTCACGGCGTGTGACGTTTCAAAATCATCATCAGCTCGTCTTTCCCTCTCCAACTCCTAACCTTCTAACGGTCCAATTGTAATGGGTCCCTTATTCTAGCCATCTTTCACTTTCCAAAAGCCAGAAAGGGATCCAAGTTTGTCTTTTTTCTTTTTTTCTAACCATCTTCACTTTCCGTGTTGTTTTAAATAGAGAATTTATTCAATTAATCTAACAGTCCAAGGCATAGAAGTGTTAAAATAAAAAATGATGGAATGACGAAATCTTGTTTAGTCATTTTGGTTTCATTCCAAATATATATAAAAAAAAGTAAACAACTAGGGTAATCATTCCTGAAACATGTTCACTAAACAACATATATATATATATATATATATTTTGTTTTAAAATAGCATTTTGACACATAAACTGAAAATTCTGTTTTTGATACAAAACATCATTTCTGATACAAAACGTCGTTTCTGGAACTGAATGACTATCAAACGCAGTCTTAGAACATGATAACCACGTTCCAACATTTGAGTTTCATTCCAAAACGAAATTTTGGCATAGAAACATAAAATTCTGATTTTGACACGAAACGTCGTTTTTGGAGCAGAATGACTATCAAACGCAGCCTAAAACCTATGAGGGTATTTGTGAATTAAAGGGAAAGGTGAATTATTCCATTTCATTGGTTGCCAGCCATAGTCTGAAATCTCACAAAAATCTCAGCGAAATTTAGGAATTTTAGTGGGTTTTTTTTTTACCAAAACGAAATTACATACGAAATAAGATGTAAGCAAAGTTTCGGTCGAAATTTCGGTACCATTTCGGTGTCTCGCCAAAACGGTGCAATCCCTTTGTTATAAATACTCCATCTCGTCTGTCTCGGCTATTTCGGTGATTTCGATTCAAGGAGACTATTTTGAAGGGAAAACACTCCTTCCATCTCTAATTAGTCACATCACACATCTTTGACTTCCATTGGACTCCTACAAGAAGATCTATACATTCAAAGCCTAAGAAAGGTAAAGTTCTTTCTCTGAGACCATTTTTTAATTTTTTTTGAAATAGTACATAAATACTTGTTGGATGCTTGTAGATTTTTTTATATGTTAGACATTAGAGGCCGATCTATGACCTCATGGAGTCGAAATTATTTTTTTTCCTACATAATTTTTTTTTAATTTTTCTGGTTTAAAAATAATTTTTTATTAATATAAATTATTACTTTTTATGCTAAATATTGCTTTGATGGTTGTCAACTATATATATGTTATTCACCAATGGCTGTTCTACGACACCATTGGAGTGAAATTTTTTTCTAGCCAGTATTTATTTATTTTAATTTTTAAAAAATAGATTAATAATTAAAAAATAATTTTAAAAATAGGAAAAATTTATGTTTTGATTTTCAAAATAAAAGAAAAATAGGAGATCAATATTAGAGTGTTTTGGAGCGTACTATATGCTTATTATGTTATAACATCTTTGATTTTGTTGTATTATATCATTAAAATATTTTCTAAAATTGATTAAAAAATAATTTTATGCAAGAATAAAATATAAGCAGCTACCATATACTTGTAAGTGAATAATGACATTCTTTTGTTTTTTTTATACATTAGCATCAGGGTGACATAAAATGGTTAGAGGAGGTAATGAGGAAGGCGGGAGAAGAGGGAGAGGACGTTGGAGACATGATAGTAGTTATGATAGTGGAGAGATTGCATGGAAACACAGAGAGCTAATTGATGGTGATAAGAGGAATACAAAATGCAACTATTGTCATAAGAGGTTTATGAGTGGTGGGGCCACAAGACTTAAGCAACATCTGGTTGAAAATTCCTCAAATGTGGCTAGATGCAAAGAAGTGCCTAATCATATTGCCAAGGCCATAGTTGAAGACATGAAGGGGAAAATAAGAGAAAAACGGTAAAAGAGAAGATGAGGATAGAGTTTGAGGAGGTACTACATGCTCCCGTGCATTGATATAATGATGATAGTGATGATGACAGCGATGACCTTGTGTATGTGCTTGATGACATAGAAACTGAGTAAGAGGCTAGAAATTGGTGGCAGGTGTAAGTAGGGGTGTCAATCGGTCGGTCCAGCTCGGTTTCGGTCCGGGTTGAGTCGGTTTCGGTGTGGGAAAGTTGAAACCGAAATCGAACCAATAAGGAAATTCTGGTTTCGGTTTTGGTTTGTCTTCGGTTTCTTAAATTGATTTGTAACCGGGTTGGTTTTGATTTTTGGTCTAGTTTGGATTCGATTTTCCATACAAATGTATACAAAACTATGCAAATTTTGATTTTTTTAATGAATTTTGGAGTGTTTCGGTTTCTTACCGGTTTGGTTTCAGTTTCGGTCTGGGTTTTAAGACAGTTTCGGTTTGGTTTCGGGTTCATCCGGTTTCTGGTGTGATTTGTTTTGGTTTTGGGGTTGTAATACTCCAAATCGAACCGAACCAATAAGGCTTCGGTTTGGTTCGGTCCGTGTTGTCATCAGTTCGGTCCGATTGGTTTTACTGGTTCGGTTTAGGAATTGACACCCCTAGGTGTAAGCATTGAGCCGACAGAGTCTTCATGAGGATATGGAAAGGCGTAGACATGAAAGGACTAGTCCATCAAGAGCAGGAGATAGTGGATCTTCACAGATCCCTTTGCCATTTAGAAGATCACAGAGTACAAGGGCAAACCCAGCTCTAGCTCCAGCTCCAGTGGTTTCACCTCGTGTGAACCCTGTTCTACAACAGGATCCCTGTGCGTACAAGAAAAAGGGTAGTAAGCAGCGTAAGATAAAGGGGATGTGGGGAGACATGAAAGCTTATGTTGGGGAGGCAGTGTTTAAGTGGATGTTATTTAATAGCATCCCAGTAAATGCCACCATAGGTCCCTATTACCAACCGATGCTTAATAAAGTGGCCGACTGCATATGAGGTGATGAATGTATATTTTTCTAAGAAGAAGGCTAACTTGAAAGCATATATTGATGAGTTAAAAGTTATGTGGAAGAGCTATGGGGTAATCATAATGTGTGATGGTTGGACAGGGCCCACGAGAAAGTCCATCAATTTTATGATTTATTGTGATGGTAGAACCATTTTCTTGAAGTCTATTAATGCATCCAAGGAAAGAAAGGATGCAAAATATATTTACAAGCTTTTGAAGGATATTGTGAAAGAAGTTGGGATACAAAATGTTGCTCAGATTGTGACTGACAATGGAAATAACTACAAAAAGGCCAGAATTAAAATGAACAACTCTAGATTCTAACTCTTTTGGACTCCTGGTGCAGCACATTGCATTGACCTAATGTTGAAGGACATGAGGAAACTTAAAATTGTGCAGACTGTGGTTGAAAGGGCTAGGCAAGTGAACACATTTGTCTATAATCATTGGTTTTCATTGAACCTATCGAGGGAGAAGTGCAAGGGTGACTTGGTCAGACCCGGTCTCATAAGATTTGCTACCAACTATATTGCACTACAGAGTTTTGAATCCAAGAAAGTTGGTCTTCGATCTATGTTCACATCTAAGGAGTGATTTGGTTGGAAGGAAGCAGGATTAGCTAGTGATAGGGAGGCACAGGCAACCATTTCATTAGAGGAGTTTTGGACACAATTGGGTAAAGTGATAGCTAGTGATATGGAGGCACAGGCAACCATTTCATCAGAGGAGTTTTGGACACAATTGGTTAAAGTGGTTAAAATCTTGACACCAATTGTTGGCATGTTGAAGTTGATAGATTTTGTTTTTAAACCCACCTTGCCAAGCCTGTGGGTTTCCATTGCAATGATGAAGGAAAATGTCTATGTTACCAACCCACATGCAAGTAGGAAATTTATCGAAATAATAGAAGACCGTTGGGAGTGCCAGCTTTCGCATCCGTTGCATAAGACTAGTAAGCAAAGCTGAATACATTCTTTTATGTGATATAAAAATGCATTAATGTTCACATTGACAATAATATGTTATCACATTTCAGCATATTATCTAAACCTTAGGTAACAGTACAGCAAGAGACTTGCATTGGACCTGGATCTTCTAGAAACAGTGAAGCAGGTTGTCACGCCCCGTTCACTTAGAATCGGATTGGTGACTGGGTTCCTTTCGGGTAACCCAAAACCACCAGGATCATCTGATATAGTAATCACTGCACAACAAAGCCACACATGATCAATGGAATATGATAATATACTACAACGAAAGTCTTATCATAAATGATTACCTGTAATTCCCCCAAATACTCTTGATATCCATATTGTTATACATAAAGTATTTATATGTAGGCCCGTAGGCATGATATTTACACAAGAAATAGTAATTTAAATATTGAAAGTACAAAAAGGAAAATATACCAAAAGAATCAAAAGAGTGCAGTAAATAGAATTTGTCACTGTTGCCCTACAACACAACCCTCACACGAGCAGCCGTCACAGTGTTCAAATTCTTCGGGGACCCACCAATCCCCCACTGGGATTTCATCAGTGGGACCCGGCACAGGTTCCTCTAAAGAATATCTTGTTAAATCATCTAAAAAATTGTGTACACGAAGGGTGAACTCACTAGCTTAGTAAATGAAAAGAAAGACGCTCACAAGCAAATGCAAAACAAATGATACTATATGCAGGAGATTCATTTTAATCCTATTCCACCTAAACAAATCATTCTAGGTCATAGATAACGTGCTACTCACAACCATAGTGCACGTATGCCCCAGGTTCGAGATGTGTTCTCCATCCCGCGATAAGCCCATAGGGTTTTCGGAGAAGGCCCATCGTGAGCACTCAGAAAAGTAAATCTTGGTCGAACCATAGCAGAAATGTAAAACATGGCCGAACCACAGCAAAAATGTAAATCGTGGCTGAACCACAGTAGAAAAGTAAATTGTGTTCAAACCACAGTAGAAATTAAAAGTAGTACGATTGGCCCTTTGAATATATCACCAAGATGTCCAACTGTCCTAATGATCAGCCAGATGTACTTCTAACCACCACGATGGTTCACGATCGACGTTTTTCCCCAGTGATAACCCAACACGTAAACCCCCTGTTGGGAAGGGTCGTAGCATGAGAGAATATGAAATCCTAACCACATGCTCCTACATGAAATAGTACAACTGAATAGTTCTTCTGTGTCTCATTCCACGGTGAACCAATGCATTTGTTTTCAAGCTGGCTATGGCATCTAATCGAGAAATCTCACACATATTCGGCAAGTCAGCATCATAAACATCACATGATAAATCCATTCTTAAGATTTCAACATACAACAATGCATATATAATTTAAGATATATATGTTTAGTTCTAATGCATCACTCATTCATCAATCATATGCATGAGCATGGCAATCGATATGTCAATATAGTCCATGAATGCGAAGGATACCAAAAATACTCTATTCTTATGAAAGAATTAGCACTCGCGGTATAGGTAAGATTTTGAGTGAGAATATGAGTTTCTCGAAACCTAGCATAGATAAAGGGTTTAGAAACACGTATAAATCGGGACTATAATTGACGTAGGTTATAGATATGACGTGTATAATAGCGTGAAGAAGGTTGTCGGTGAGTTTGAGTTCAATCGGAGCTCATTTGAGCAACAGGTGGGTCATACAGGTGGGTAGGAGAACCCACCTGTGAAGTCTGCCTAGATCAATGGTCATATAGGCGGGTTAGGCACCTGTCGATCTTACTCACTAGTAGAACTTGAGGGGATAGGTGTGACTGATAGGTCACACCGACGGGTCAAGCACCCACCGGTTCTCTCAGATTTTGCTATTTTCCTTCTTTCTTCCATTCCAACTCTTGGAGCCCCAATAGGGTGATTCCCACATCATTTTCCACCCATTCTAAGTTTCATCTACTTGACTGTACCATGGATCTAAGACAACAACAAGATTTGGGAGAAAAAATTATACATTTACTTGGAAAAACCCCAAATCTTGGAATCTTCTTCCCAAACTCAAATGCCACTTCAATAATCACCAAATCTTTGTTTCTCTCCTCAAATACTTCAAGAAAATCACACAATGGCTTCATTATCGTCTAGATTCAAACATATACAAAGAGGATTTCATCAAATCTCAAGGTTCATGGTGTTACTTACCTCAAAATGAAGATCTCAAGTCACCGGACACTATTTCGGTGATAGAACGGCGACGTGCGGCTTCGGAATCCAAGGGGTGAGCCTCTTTCCCCTTCCTTCTCTCCTTCTTCCTCTTTTCTCCCTCTTCTTTACTCCTCTCACCCACTTTGCTAAAATTATAAATGAGGGAGAGAGTGTTATAAAGCTATTTATACCCTCGGGTTATAAATATCTTCTAGGGTCCATTTGGTTTTGTCCATTTATGGACCGAATCGCATTAAACTGCTTTTTCAGGCGAGGTAGCCAACATCATCGGGCATACTAGACCTCATTATGATGAGGAGGCTGAGACACGTGCTCATCCAAGCAAGGTGGGTCATACTGGTGGGTCTCGCACCTACCAGTTGGCCAAACAAGCCAATCTTACTGTATTTTGGAGGAAAACAGAGTCTTAACATGTACTTCACTCTCGCCACGCATTGTGGACCAAGTTCCTATCATTCAATACGATAGCGTACCTTTCCTATTCATACATGGCCTTGTACTATGTGTAAAGACATGGCTTAGGCATGCGGGTCATCTTGAGTACCGGTTCAATCTCATCCGACCACCCCGCATTTGACGTTACCCTTGCCATCATGTACCACAAGGCACCGGCATCAAGCCATTCCAGTTCAGACCCTGCAAGACCAAATCAAACCAACCGATCAATAAATCGGGTTTAAAGAGCAGGGCTCTACATCTACCCCCCTCTTTGAAAATTTTATCCTCGAACTTGAAGTTACCAAGTAATCCAAAAAAATGAGGATATTTAGCCTGGATATCAGCTTCTTTCTCCCAGGATGCTTTCTCAAGTGAACGATTGGTCCATCGCACCTTTACAAAAGCAATGGATTGATTACGAAGAGTCTTTATCTTTCGATCCAGGATTTCAATAGACTGCTCCTCATAAGTCATATCAGCCTCTAAGTACTCCAATTCCACGGTTAGCACTTGTGATGGATCATATACATACCGTTTCAATATTGAAACATGGAATACATTATGCACATTGTTGAAAGATGGCAGAAGGGCCAACATATTTGCTACTGAGCTAACCCGTTTTAAGATCTCGAACAGGCCAAACATATCTTGGACTCAACTTGCCCTTCCTTTGGAACCTGTGTAACCCCTTGGTTGGAGAGATTTTCAGAAACACTTTCTCACCTTCCTGGAATTTAATGTCATTTCTACGATTGTCTGCATAGCTCTTTTGATGGGATTTGGCAGCCTTGATCTTCTCGTGAATCACATCAACTTTATCGCAAGTCATTTGTATCATCTCTGGCCCAAGCATTCATCGTTCTCCTACATCATCCCAATATAAGGGAGTTCTGCACCTTCTACCATAGAATGCCTCATATGAAGCCATTCCGATCGTTGATTGATGGCTGTTGTTATAAGAAAACTATATAAGAGGTATGTTTTCTTCCCAACTGTCACTCATTTCAGTTGCACATGCTCTAAGCATATCTTCTAGTATTTGTATGGTCTGTTCAGATTGCTCGTCAGTCTGTGGATAAATGGTAGTACTTAGGTTCACCTGTGTTCCTATAGCATACTGGAGGCTCTTCCAAAATTTAGATGTGAACCTTGGATCTCTGTCTGACACAATACTCACCAGTACTCCATGTAAGCGAACAATATTGTCTATGTAAAGTTGTCCTAGCTTGTCCATAGAGTAGGTAGTCTTGATTGGAATGAAATGGGTAGTTTTAGTAAGTCTGTCAACTATCACCCAAATTGCATCCATTCCCTTGGGTAGGGGTGTCAACGGTCCGGGTTGGTGCGGTTTCGGTCCGGTTCCACCGGTTTCGGTGTGAGTTTGGAAGTGACCAAAACCGACCCATTAAGGATTTATCGGTTTTGGTCCGGTGTCAGCTTCGGTGCGGTTTGGGTTCGGGTTGGTACCGGTTTGGATTTATTAGGTTCATTTCGGTTTGGATTGGTTTTTTAAACCGGTATAGAGCCATTAGGAAACAACCAAATGATGAATTGTTGAACTTCGGTTTCTTAAATCGATTTGTAACCGGATTGGTTTTGGTTTTTGGTCTAGTTTGGATTCGATTTTCCATACAAATGTATACAAAACTATTCAAATTTTGATTTTTTTAATGAATTTTGGAGTGTTTCGGTTTCTTACCGGTTTGGTTTCGGTTTCGGTCCGGGTTTTGAGCCGGTTTCGGTTTGGTTTCGGGTTCATCCGGTTTTCGATGCGGTTCTGTTTGGTTTTGGGGTTACAATACTCGAAACCGAACCGAACCAATAAGGCTTCGGTTCGGTTCGGTCCGGGTTGTTATCGGTTCGGTCCGGCCGATTTTACCAGTTCGGTTTAGGAATTGACACCCCTACCCTTGGGTGAACGGGGTAGCCCGGTGACAAAGTCCATTGTAATCATGTCCCATTTTCACTCCAGTACTAGGAGTGGTTGAAGAGTACCATATGGTTGGTGTCATTCTGCCTTGACCTTCTGACACGTAAGGCATTGTGCAACATCTAGGGCTACTGTAATCTTCATCCCTGGCCACTAATAACTTTGGTTAAGGTCTTTATCAATCTTGGTGCTTCTGGGGTGAAGCGTGTACTCAGAACTATGTACTTCCTTAATTATCTTGTCTTGAATCCCCATATCATTGGGTGCACACAATCTACCCTGAAACAATAGTGCTCTATTGTCGGCTATTGTGAAGTCAGGATCATCCATCCTTTGGTCTTGAATTTTAACTCAGATTTTCTGCAAGTCAAGATCCATGGGTTGTTTCATGATTATTTCATACCTGATGGATGGTTGCACCTGTAGGGTTGCTAGGGATAAGGTTAACTGCCTAATATCCTCAGGCTGTTGATCAAGCTTTAAGGTAGACCCTTCATTCAAAATGATTTCATCCATTGACATGGCTTCTTACTTAAGTTGTGGGTTGGTGGCCAAATAAGCAGGTGATATAGTTTAGGCTTTTCGGCTCAATGCATCAGCCACTACATTAGCCTTACCTGGATGGTACTGTATATCACAGTCATAATCTTTCATGAGTTCTAGCTATCTTCTCTGTCTCATGTTTAGATCCCTCTGGGTGAATAAGTAGTTGAGACTTTTGTGGTCACTGAATATCTCACACTTTTTTCCATATAAATAATGGCGCCAAATCTTCAGGGTAAAGATGACTGCCACCAATTCTAGATCATGAGTGGGATAATTCTTCTCATATTCCTTCAACTGTCTAGATGCATAGGCCACTACCTTACCATGTTGCATAAGAACACAACCTAACCCAATTATGGAGGCATCCGTGTAGACTGTCATCCCACCAGTACCTTCTGGTATCATCAGCACTGGGGTTGACACCAATCATTTCTATAGTTCTTGAAAACTGTCTTCACACTCCTTTAACCATTCAAATTTCACCCCTTTTCTGGTCAACTTGGTCATTGGGGGGGCGATTCAGGAAAAATTCTCAATGAACTGCCGATAGTAGCCTGTTAATCCCAAGAAACTTTTGATTTTAGTGACATTCTTGGGAGCTTCCCACTCTACGACTGCTTTTACCTTCCCCGGGTCAACTTCGATCCCATTCTCAAGCACTATGTGCCCTAGGAATCCAACTTGTTTCAACCAAAATTCACACTTACTGAATTTTGTATATAGTTGCTGTTCTCTCAATCTTTGAAGTACCATTCGCAAGTGTTATGCATACTCTTCTTTTGTTTTCAAGTATATCAAGATGTCATCAATGAAAATGATGACCCATTTATTAATAACATCATAAAATACTCAATTCATTAGATCCATAAAGGTTGTTGGTGCATTGGTTAAACCAAAAGACAGCACTAGGAATTCATAATGACCATATCGGGTCTTAAAAGCCGTCTTGGGTATATCACTGCTCATCTTGAGCTGGTAGTAACCAGACCTAAGATCAATCTTTGAGAATACTTTAGCACCTTGCAAATGATCAAAAAGATCATCTATGTGTGGCAACGAATACCGGTTCTTGATGGTCAACTTGTTCAATTCTTGGTAATCAATGCACATATGCAAACTCTCATCTTTCTTCTTGACAAATAATACTGGGGCACCCCAAAGGAGAAACACTCGGGCGTATGAACCCTTTCTCTAACAAATCTTGTAATTGTGTAACTCCTTTAATTCGGGTGGTGCCATTCTGTATGGAGCTTTAGACAATGGTGCCGCTCCGGGTATCAAATCAATGGTAAACTTTAACTCCCTATCAGGTAGAAGTCGGTTTAGATCATCTGGAAAGACGTCGGGAAACTCCCTAACTACATTTAATTCTTCTAATGGTGTGACTTTTGCTTCTACATCTTGTACTGAAGCTAGGTAACCCAGATATCCGTCTTCCAATAACTTTACCACCTGTAATGCAGTGATAAGAATCTTTCTAGGTCGTTTTATCTTATCCGCTTAATACACAAGCTTTTCGCCATCATCACTCACCACTTTAATTTGTTTTTCGGCACACATGACATTTTCCTGATGAGTAGATAACCAATCTATGCCCAATATAACATCAAAATTCTGCATACTAAATTTGATAAGTTGGGTATCCAGCTTCTTCCCACCTATTTCAGTGGAACATGGCCCGCACACTTCGTTCAACTATGTTACCTTGCCAGTAGGAGTGCTAACAATCAATTTACTTTCTAAAGTCCTGGGTGTCACATCAATCTTACTTGCAAATCTTTTAAATATAAAAGAATATGATGCACCATATTCAAATAATACATAAGTTGGCATTCTCGAGATAGATAGGGTACCTGCTAGAAGATCGAGGCTTGCCTCAACTTCTTCAGCTGACAAAGCATACATTCTTCCTTGAGGTGGACCACCTTGAATCAAGGCAGGTCTAGGATTAGGAGGCTGATTCTGCACCAAAGCTGGCTTATATGGCAATCCTTTGCAAAATACCTAAGTGAATGGCATACATAGCACATGTTCTGAGAGGCTAGCACTGGTAATGGGGCCCTCTGTATCTGGCCTCATATAGTAGGAGGTCGAAGTGGCCGGGGAGCTGTAGGCACCATGCTAGTGTTTGGGCGAAAAGAGATAGTACCCAGTCTACTGGCTAGTCGGGGCATATAATGTCACACCCCACTCGTACAAACCGAGCCGACGGCCAAGTTAACTCTAGTTAACTCACAAACCTGCTAGGATCAATAATGCAATAACTGTAGTACAACATACATCTAGTAAACTAAGATAAGACCTGTATTTTCAGCAGAAGACCTGTTCATAATAATCTCTGTAATTATTTTTCAAATACTTGATACCCAAATTGAGTCATAAAAGTTACATACATTTAGGCCCGAAGGCATGATATACATACAAAATATAACAATTTAAACATCAAGTAATCAAAAGGGAGTACATCAAAGAGAATAAAAAAAAAATCACTTAGGAGTCACAGCTGTCATGCCGCACAATCCTTGCACGTGCAATCGGCACCATGCTCGAACACATCGGGGACCCACCAACTCTTAGAGGGAAACTCTATGATGGGGCCCGGCTATAACCTTTAAAATCAATTAAAAAGATTTATGCACGTGGGATGAGCTCACTAGCCCAGTAAGTGGAAAGGAAGATCACATAAGGCAAACCACACAAACAATCCCCAAATAGATGCGCCTATATGCAATTCATTTTAACCCTATTAGCCTAACAACATTATTAGGTCATAGATTATGTACTCACAACCACAGTGCGTGTATGCCCCGGGTATGAGCTGTGAACCTCATCCCACGATATGCCTATAGGGTTGTCGGAGAAGGCCCACTGTTGGTACCAAAATTTAAAATACAAGCTGACTCCGGGCGAATTTAAATGACAAAAAGTAAATGGGTGACTCCATAAAAAATAAAAGTAGTATGATCGACCCTCTGAATATACCACCAAGGTTATCGACTATCCTAGCGATTGTAGGTATCACGGACCTCCGTCGGGATCGCTATATGGCGCGTAGCTCGTGTACACACGCTTAGGTTCGACCCTAATGAGATGAGATAGTATCCCCTGGTCATCAAATGCCAAGGGGGGATACACGTTATGGGTAAAAGAAAGTCGCCGCCTAGAAAGGGTCTAGGACTTATAAATGTCTCCCCCAATCAAGGGAGAGAGACTAATGACTCTGATAGATAAGGCTGGTTTGCACCAAGATTCTAGACAAGTGTCAAGTGACAGACTGGGAAGGTGTTAGGCACCCAGTCTGCCCGACCCTAAGGCCGATCTCCTTTTGTTTGACCAAAGTTTGTCTGTACCCTACTAACTAGTCCTAAATCTAGATCACTGAAAATCATAAACTAGGTATCTAAGTATGACATGTGAAAACCCCAAGCCAAGTGTCTAAATTATGCTAGCTCGGTTATGATGCAAATAATGAAATGATTACGCTAATTAAAAATTAAAAAGCCTAAATGATTTAATTAATGTATTATGATCTTAGATTAAGCTAACTAAATAAGCCTAGACCTAGGATTAGTTGAGCAATTTTTAAAACTCTAAATTGAACTAATTCGATTAATTGAGCCTAACCTAGATGGTCGATTAATGAATTTATGAAATCCTAAATTGAATTAATTAAAATGATTAATCACAATCCTTAATAATTTGTGAAATGAATTATTACAATCCTAATTAATCTATTAATCTAATAGGTAAAAAGATTTTTTTAAGAAAGACAAAAACTCGAATTGAATGGTGAAAGCTACCCAAATTAGCATGTATTCCCAAGCATTAAGTTTTACATTATATCACGATTACCCCACATGAGCATGCATGAAAATTCATTGTAAATTAGTTTATAATTCTCATAAAAATGGGGTCTACAAGGTTTAAAAATAAAATCCCCAAAATTTAGGGGATTCTCAATCCAAAAACCTACACCGGCGGGTTATACCAACGGGTGGGTCATTTTTATGACCTGCTGGTGGTGACCCGTCGGTCTGTCGCAGATTCTGTTTCAAAGGCAGAAAAGTCCACATTTTCTTTTAAAAGCTCTTTATTTCCCCTCTCTCTCTCTTCTCCCAACCTTCCAAGGCACCTAGAGAAGGTTCAAGGAGCCCTTTGCAAGCCCTACTCACGCCCCTACTTGAACTCCAAGCCTCTACACTTCATTATCAACATCAAGTAAGTAGGTTTTCTCTTCTCTTCTTTCGGATTTCGATTGTCCTTGCTCAATAACCTCAAATACTCCATTTTCTTTTAAATTTCTTCCCATTAAATTAAATGTGGTATATGGAATGGTCCTTTCCTTGATATTCCTCCTTTCTAGTATTACATTTGCCATCTCTATTGATTGCTTAACCCCATTTTCTCAAAATTCTTGCTGTTTTAGGGTTTTTTTCTCATTTTTCTTTTATTTCTTGTGAAATGTTTGATTCAATGAGTCTACACACTCGCATTTGATTGCATAATAATGGTAGGAGTGCTACATTGCACATATACTTCATTTTTCTCACTTTGGCATGAATTTTCCCCATTTTCTGGGTTAATGTTCTTGGAAATTTGGGGCTTTCACTCATTTCAACCTCAATATGCCATAATATTCACATTCTCATGAAATTAATCCTTCCCTCAGATATTATTGTCATCATTCCACAATGATTTGGATATACTAGGTTATGCTGCTTTGTGAAATTTTTCTCATTTACTATTCTTTTGGAAAAACCTATCAATTTCTTCAAGTGATAGGGAATCTTGGTATTTATTTATCCATACTTTAAATACTGTCTTGTTGCTTGTCTTTGTTGGTGTATTACCTTAACATTAGAATCTCTATAATGTTCATTCATCCTTGTATGGTTCTCCACATTTGTCATTCCCATGTAATTTCATTATGTCAATGGTATTATACTCGTAGAGTTATTCTCCTCATTTGTCATGCTACATTCATTGTTTATCCAATGTTGATTAGCATAGGGTGCATCATTTTCACTAATCCTTTCCTTGGGATCATTTTGCTTTGTTTCCTCACTTTCACCCTTTCCTGTACATTTTTCTCTTAGCATCTTATCGGTTTTTCTTATATACTCTTTTCCATCTATTGCAGGATGCCTTTCCGCAAAGGCAAAGGGGTAGCTTCCTCTTCTAGGAGTGGGCAAGCTTCTAGCAAGAGGAGGGGTTATGCTTCTCACTCCTCAACTTTTCAGGCTCGACCCGCTAGAGACCTATCCGAGGAGTTTGAGGATTATGATGATAGTGTGTTTCGTAGTCTTAACGTTGCACGCTCATGGGTCGAGTTCAAGAAGAGACCCATCTTGTTGGAGAAATCTGTTGTAGTGGAGGACTTCGTTCGAGTTCGGCTACTCTAGCGATTCACTACCCTTGGTTAGCAATCCATGTTAGCCTTTGACCGTCGTAGCTATCCCAACATCGTTAGGATGTTCTATTGCAACTTGGAGGTGGTCTATGACGATAGGATGTACACCCTCACAGCTGGGTAAATGGTTGAAACATCAAGCTTCCTATTGATTTGTTAGCAGAGATCCTGGGCACCTCATTAGAGGGTACGTGGTATTATTACCCTCCCAGGGGTAGGACCTTGGGTCCCCATATGAGTGAGAACTTTCAGAAGCATGTCTACCAGACCATCTATGGTAGAGAGGTCAGACTTGAGTCTGAGACATCCTTCCACCTCGAGGTTTGAGTTTTTAGTTGCTTGGCTCAGTTCAACCTGCTTCCTCGGGCTGGCCACCGGAACCAGGTGAACTTCATGGCTGCTTATGTGGCCTACTACCTTTACACTGCATTAGATGGTCCTCCACGCCTATGCCTTCCGTATGTGATCATGAAAACAATGGAGTACCATGCAACCCATCCTGCAAATGGTAACTACCCCTACTCTCGGTTTCTTACAAAGATCTTTGAGTATTTTCACATGGACATTGAGGTTGAGGTGGGTAGTGCCCCCTTGGATCGGTTCACCTAGGGCATCTTACAATATATGGAGTTATCCCATCTAATGGAGCCTGTAGTGGGGGAGGCAGCCCAGGAGGAGGGTGGTGACGACGAGGAGGATGATGATGACTACATCCCCGAGGAGGAGGAGGATATAGAGATGGACATAGAGATGGAAGATAAGGTCCCCCTCAGAGCAGTTCCACCATCTCCAGGCAGAGGGTTTGATTTTCAAGGTATGATGGCCAGTTTGAAGGCACTTCAGGAGGGTCGGGAAAAGCTCCTAATAGGGCAGGCAGAGAGGAAAGAAACTCAGGTGAGCATAATCATAGACATCAACAACGTAGACCATGCCTTGGACTTAGCCTCTAGGGACATGGTGATGAGTCTCAGACATCTACAGGACAGCATGGACTTGGTGAACCGACGATTCGACTATTATGATCGCCGCTTAGGTATTAACTCAAGAGAACAGGTGGAGGAGGTCATCGACTTGGATGATATTGATGATGAGGACCAGTGATTCTATTGCTGTTTTTCTTTCTTCTCTTTTCATTCTTATGAGATGTAACGTGGAATTCTGTCTTCTTTTTCTCTTTCTTTTTTATTCTCTTTTCTTGTCTAAAATTATTGGAACAGTTCTCTAGTGTGTGGAGAAATTTCTGAATGTGTTTATGTTATGAATTCTCTTCTTATGTATGGAATTTTTTTTTTGTGGTTATGTAATCTTGTTCTTGTGTGCACTTTTGGTATCCCCAACATATGAACACATCATGGCGAAATTTTAAGTTTCATGTGCTTTTAAATTTTGTTGCAGTCTTTTATAGTTTTCACCAACCCCTTGTCTAAATTTGGGTTTCTAAGAACTTAGTCTTACAAACCGTGTGTGATTAGAGCATTGCGCTCTAATACCACCGTTGCCAAACCCCATTTCTTAGAACCAAACTAGAGACTGGATTCCCTTTGGGTAACCCAAAATCACCAGGATCATCTGATACAGTAACCATAGCACAGCTAGCCACACGTGATCAATGGAATATGATAATATACTACAGTGGAAGTCTTGTCATAAATGATTACCTGTAATTCTCCTAAATACTCTTGATACCCAAATTGTTATACATAAAGTATTTATATGTGAGCCCGTAGGCATGATATTTACACAAGAAATAATAATTTAAATATCGAGAGCACAAAAAGGAAAATTACCAAAAGAATCAAAAGAGTGCAGTAAATAGAATCTGTCACTATTGCCCTGCAACACAACCGTCACATGGGCAGCCATCATTGTGTTTAAATTCTTCGGGGACCCACCAATCCCCCACTGGGGTTTTGTTAATGGGACCTAACATGGGTTCCTCTACAAATCATCTAAAAAGGTATGTACACGAGGGGTGAGCTAACTAACTCAATAAATGGAAAGAAAGATGCACACAAGCAAATGTAAAACAAATGATACTATATGCATGAGATTCATTTTAATCTTATTCCACCTAAACAAATCATTCTAGGTTATAGGTAACGTGTTACTCACAACCACAATGCGCGTATGTCCCATGTCTGAGACGTATTCTCCATCTCGCGATATGCCCATAGGGTTATTGGAGAAGGCCCACCATGAGCGCTCAGCAAAATAAATCATGGCCAAACCATAGCAGAAATGTAAATCGTGGTCGAACCATAACAGAAAAGTAAATCATCGCTGAGCCACAGTAGAAATTAAAAACAATACGATTGGCCTTCTGAATATATCACCAAGGTTTTTAACTGTCCTAATGATCAGCCAGGCGTACTTCTAACCACCATGGCGGTTAGTGATCGACGCTTCTCCCCGGTGATAACCCAACACGTAAACCCTATTGGGAAAGGTCGTAGCACGAGGGAATATAAAATCCTAACCGCATGCTCTTACATGAGATAGTACAACTGCGATAGTTCTTCTGTGTCCTATTCCATAGTGAACCAATGCATTTGTTTCCAAGCTAGCTACGGCATCTAATCTAGAAATCCCACAAATGTTCGGTAAGCCGACATCATAAACATCACATGATAAATCCATTCTCAAGATTTCAACATATAACAATGCATATAGAATTTAACACATACATGTTCAGTTCTAATGCATCACTCATTCATCAATCATATGCATGAGCATGGCAATCGATATATCAATATAGTCCATAAATGCGAAGGATGCAAAAAACACTCCAAAAATTAAGAATAAAAGTCCTCTCCCTACTTACCTATTCTTGTGGAAGAATCAACACTCGCGGTACAGGTAAGATCCGGAGTGAGAAGATGAGTTTCTCGAAACCTAGCACAGATAAGGGGTTTAGAAACATGCACAAATCATAACTATAATTGACATAGGTTATAGACATGAAGCGTATAATAGCGTGAAGAAGGTTGTCGATGAGTTTGAGTTTAATCAGAGCTCATTTGAGCTATAGGTGGGTCATACAGGTGGGTAGGAGAACCCACCTGTGCAGTATGTCTAGATCGGTCTGTCATACAGACGGGTCAGGAACCCACCGGTCTTAGCCACCGGTAGAACCAAATGTGCAGGAATGACTAGTAGGTCACACTGGTGGGTCAGACACCCATCGGTCTTACTTGCCGGTAGAACCCGAGGGGGCAGGTGTGACTGGTAGGTCACACCAGCGGGTGGGTCAGACACCCATCGATCTTACCCACCGGTTCTCTCAAATTTTGCTATTTTTCTTCTTTCTTCCATTCTAACTCTTGGAACCCTAATAGGGTGATTCCCACATCATTTCCCACACATTCTAAGTTTCATCTACTTGATTGTACCATGGATCTAAGATAACAATAAGATTTGGAGGAAGAAATCATACATTTACTTGGAATCTTCTTCCCAAACTCAAATGCCACTTCAGTAATCACAAAATCTTTGTTTCCATACTAAAATACTTTAAGGAAATCACACAATGGATTCATTATCCTCTAGATTCAAACATATACAAAGAAGGTTTCATCAAATCTCAAGGTTCATGGTGTTACTTACCTCAAAATGAAGATCTCAAGTCACCAGACACTACTCCGGCAATGGAAAGGTGACGTGCGGCTCCGGAATCCAAGGGTGAGCCTCTTTCCCCTTCCTTCTCTCCTTCTTCCTCTTTTCTCCCTCTTCTTTACTTCTCTCACTCACTTTGCTAAAACCATAAATGAGGGAGAGAGTGTTATAAAGCTATTTATACCCATGGTTTTAAGTATCGATGCGTATCGTGCTGTATCAGCCGATACGTATCTGTATCGGTAGGCATCGACACCATACTATACTATTGATACGCTACAGGGAATTTTTGGACCCTCTTTTTGTATCGTGTATCGGTAGTATCGTATCGTTCCGTACCATATCGGTATCGATACATACGATACTCCACGATACAAAATTTTGAAAATATAAAAATTTATGAGTATCAGTACGTATCGCACTATATCGCACAATATCGTATCGATACGTACTGATACGGTATGATACGGCTACTTAAGTGTGGAATGTGCATTTTTTGTTTGAAACAAACACTTCAAACTCTCTTACCATTTACCAACAGTTTTCTATATTTCTCTTCTTTCTTTTCCTTTAATTCACACACCTTTTTGGAGACTCAAATGATAGATTGAAGGAAACATTGTGGAATTGAATGATTCAAATAAGGAAAAAAGCATAGTCTAAGAAGAACCTTGAACTTGAAAGTTGAAAGTCTTGAATAGTAAGTTCTCGAATCTTTACTCACTTTTTTCAACTTTAACCTTAGATTTTTAAGTTTTTTTACAAATCTAAGGTTCATCATACTTAGAATCACATTTTGTGCATCATTATTACATGAAATCATTGGATTTATAAGGATTCACACATTTTTTTCAAAAGAAAATGAGGATTTCAATTTTTTTTAAAATTTCTTAGATCTACTCATGCTCAATGGTTAAAAATATTTAAATTTTTCATGTTATGTAAAAACAAGTGCTCTACAACTTCTATGGAGAATTTTGATTTTTTTCAAAAAAATGTATTTTCTTAATTTTTTTAATTCTGAAATTAATTAAAAAAAGAAAAATACAAAAAAAAAAATTTTATAGAAAATTTAGTTCATTTACCTCTTAAAAATAATGTCATATTTTATAATTACTAAATACATGATTTCAAATGAAACCCACATTTTTTTTCCCAAAAAAGTGAGGGTTTCAATTTTTTTTTATTTCTTAGATGTACTCAAATATATTGGTCCGCACTATGTTGATTTTTTATATGTTCTTTAATAAAATTAATATACAACTTCTATAAAAAAATTTAATTTTCTAAATAGTTTGTATTTTTATTTTTTTATTCAAAAATTAATTAAAAATTAAGAAAAATACTAAAAAAATATTTTTTTTTTAGAAAATTCAGTTCATTTTAGTTTTAAAAAAAATTTATAATTTACTTGGCCAATGACCATGATGTGAAATTAGATGCACAATTTTTTTCAAAAAAAGTGTGCATTTCAAGTTCATGTAAATTTGGAAAAATACAAAAAATTCTTTTTTTTTTCTTTGGAAGCATCTCATTTTAGTTTCTAAAAAAATGCTATTACTTACGAAATACTAAATCAATAAATATGCATATTAAGATTCATTATGTATCTTTGTAGGAAGATGGCGCCTAAAGAACAGTCTAGGGATATTGGATGGACTACAGCCGAGAAAGTACAAGGCAATAGGTTGTGTACAAAATGCAATTACTGTGATACTATCCACCTAGGAGGTGAAATTACCAGACATAAACAACATTTGGCTAGAGAATTTTCTAATGTTGCCAAATGTACCAAGTTCCCAGATGAAATAAGCAAAGTAATGAGGAAGCACTTAAGGGGAAGTAGAGATAAAGCAAAAAAAGTTGTTGAAGAAGATGATAGATTGTTGAGAATCTAAGGGATCATGAGGATTATGAAGGATCTGATATGGAGGTAGAGGATGAAGATCAACAGCTTGCACAACCGATGCATACTTCAAGGGAAGAAGCAAAAGAAAAACAATTGATAGCAGAACAGCTGAGAAGAAGTCAATCTGTAGGACCTAGGTATGGTGGCCCGATGATTTATTAACAAGGTTCTGGCTCTAGAAGTCGTTTAAGTGTAGCTATTGGAGGCACTATGAAGGGTATGTTTGACAAATTTGCCTCCAGTGGTAAAAGTAAGGGGAAAAGGAGCCCAGAAATTAGAGATATGAGATATGCACCATATAAACATCATGATGAAGGGCAACAAAGGATTGAAGAGGCTTTCTAACTAAAAACATTGACTAAGAAAATTGGGAAAGCAATCTCTAGGTGGTTCCATAGTTCTATGATTCCACCTTACAAAGCTAAAGATCTGTCCTTCAAAGCTATGGTTAAGGAGATTTAGACATGTGAGAAAAATGTGAAGCCATCCACACCCCATGAAATTGCAGGGCCATACTTAGATGCTATTGTGAAAGAGGTGGATGAATACATCGAAGAGTTTAAATATAAGTGGGCTGAATATGGAATGACCATCATGTGTGATGGGTGGAGTGGACCGATGAGGATGTCCATTATCAATTTTCTGATATATAATGATGGAAAAACAATATTCCATAAGTCTTTCAATGCATCCTTAGATATCAAAGACTTAATATATTTGTTTAAATTAATGGATGAAGTTGTTCAGGAAGTTGGGCTAGATAATGTTGGCCAAGTTGTGACTGATAATGCCTCCAATTTAAAAAAGGTTGGTACTTTACTTACAGTGAAGTATCCCACCTTATAATGGACACCTTGTGCAGACCACTGTATTGATTTGATATTCAAGGACATTGGTGAAATGAACAAAATGTAGACATTGGTTTATGATGCCAAGATGATCACCAACTTCATCTACAATCACAGTTGGGTGTTGGTATTGGTGAGAATGTACACAAAAGGTGACTTGGTGAGGCCTACAGTGACAAGGTTTGCAACAAATTATATTGCACTTGATAGTATTCAAAAACGGAAGGAATGGCTAGTTGAGTCATTCACCTCTAATGAGTGGTTCAGTAGTAGATATGCAACCACTGAAATTGGAAAAACTATTCAAGACCTAATCACCTCAACAAAGTTTTGGGAAAGAATATACCGATTTACTAAGATTATGCAACCACTATTTGTGATACTTAAAATAGTTGATGGTGATAAGACACAGACGATGGGAAATATAGTGCATTGTATGGAAGTTATCAAACAAAAGATAGAAGAGGAGAACCCAAAGTCATTTAAGGCATTTTTGAAGATTATAAATCATCGATGGAAAAATAATTTGGTTCAAGACCTTCATCGGGCAGGTATTTTCTCAATTAAATTTATAACTAACTTTATTAGTAATTTTATATACTTAATCGTTAACAATAAGTAATATGTAATAATGTCAATGTGTAGCCTATTATTTGAATTCGAATCTGCCCTACAAGAATAATTTAAGGGTTAAAAAAGATTTGATGGAATCTTTGAAGGATGTTATCAACAAGTTAGCTCCTAATATTGATTCGGCCAAAGATGCAGTTGAAGAGGTTAGTAGTCTACTAAACTTACATATTGAATCATTGATTAATATTTAATACATTGAGTGGCATATTAGTATGTTAATACATGTATAAGTGAAGTACTTTTGAGAGGCCACTCAAAAGTTTACTGATCATTTAGCTATCCGTGCTAGAGAAACACAACACCCAGGTATTTAGGCTTAATCAACTATCCTTGTATTTCAAATTTATTTCAAACTCCCAATGTTATAATTATCTTTATATAGCTGATTAGTGGATGACCTATAGATGGAGCACTCCAAACTTGAGCCAATAGTAATGAAAATATTATCATGCACGGCATCCTCAAGTGGTTGTGAACATAACTGGAGTACGTTCGGATTGATACACACCAAACCTCGGAATCCTCTGAGTTATGAGAAACTGGAGAAACTAGTGTATATGCACTACAATATGAAATTGAAGATGAAATATTTAGAATTGAAGAAATCAAGGGATGATATTGATGTCAACCCAATTGACATCACCCACATACTCGATGAGGAAGATCCAGTTAGGGGATGGATTGAGGAAACTCAAAATGTTTTAGTGTTGGATAAATTATCTGAAATCGACGAGAAACCACACCTAATCCCATTATAGAGGACCTCATTAGAGATATAAATGAAGATTTTAAAAATATTATTGATGATGAAACCCAAGCACCATCAGCTATGGAAGAGAATGATGATAGCTCCAATGATAGCTATATTAGGAGGACGAGATCAGGTGCTACATATAGTGTAACTCAACCAGATAGTGATGATGATGATCAAGACAAGGATGGTGGTGGTGGTGGTGGTGCTGATGCTGCTGCTGCTGCTGCTGTTGCTGCTAATGATGATGATGATGATGATGATGATGATGATGATGATGATGACGACGATGGTGGTGGTGGTGGTGATGATGGTAGTAGTAGTAGTGGTGGTGGCCAAACTTATGTATTAGTACATTTCACAGAGGATGTTGCATTTACACATACAACCAAAGATAGTCATCATGGTGTTTGCACACAACCAAAGTCTTATAGTCGGAGGGGTAGGCGATCCCACAATCCGAGTGCTACTAATGCATTGATGAGTAGCATGGAGTCAATGAACATTAGTTCAGATCCCGCTGTTTCCTTATCCAGGCATGGACACCATGTATCTTCAGGCTATGGATATGGGACTTATGCAGGACAATCATTTTTCAGTCCAGAGCAGTACAGAAGTTCAGATTATACTGGTTCCTCATCTAGACATGAACACCATGTATCTTCAGGTGCTTCTTTAGGCTATGGATATGGGACTTATGCAGGACCAACATTAGCCACTCTTGAGTAGCACAGAATATTCTACAATGAATGGGAGACCCACTGCCATAAATATTTTGATTGGGATAAATATTGTGCCTATATTCGACAACTGCAGAACATCATTTTAGTTACTCCTATTGAAGAAGAAGGTCCTAGCTAAAGATTTGAACCACCATGATACTCTTCATGGCACTCATTACAGTGGCAATGGCAATGAGGAAAGAAAAAACTGTAAGAAACCTCATCATTTTGAACATTTTCAACTCAATATATTTGTCTATCAATACGATACCCTCTACTTAAGTATTTATGCATTCTATATGTTATATATAGCTTTTTTTTAATTATTTTTTTATGTAAAAGTGTATAAAAATGTGTTCCCTGTCTATTTGTGTGTGTATCTTAGCGTATCTCCGATACAATACGATATCCTCTAATACGTATCTTAATTTTGACTGACCGTTACCGATACTTTAATCCTTGTTTATACCTTAATGTTATAAATATCTTATAGGGTTCGTTTGGTTTTATCCATTTATGAACCCAATCACATTAAACTACATTTTGGGGTGAGGTAGCCAACATCATCGGGCATATAAGACCTCATTACGACGAGGAGGCCGAGACACACGTGCTCATCCAAGCCGAGTATGCTGGGGTCCATAATACCCCAACAAGTGGGTCACACTGGTGGGTCTCGCACCTACCAGTGATACCTACCAGTTGGCCAAACAAGCCAATCTTGCTGTATGTTAGAGGAAAACGGAGTCTTAACATGTACTTCACTCCCGCCACTCATTATGCACTAAGTTCCTATCATTCAATACAATAGCGTACCTTTCCTATTCATACATGGCCTTGTGATATGTGCAAGGGCGCGGCTTAGGCATGTGGTTCATCTCAGGTATCGGCTCAATCTCATCTGACCATCCTGCTTTTGATGTCACCCTTGCCGTCATGTACCATAAGGCACCGACATCAACTCATTTCGGTTCAGACCCTGTAAGACCAAATTGAACCAACCGATCAATAAATCAGGTTTAAAGAGCATGGCTCTACACAGGTGGTTGCCAAGTTACAATCAAACCCAATCTACAAACCAAAACCAATACTAAGGTTAGTTTTGTACTACTATTACTATTATACTATAGGAATCTAAATTTCAGTACAATGATTGTTGACTAGGGTCCTATTTGTAAATTTGTTATAGACGAAAGAATTCAGTGATACATTAGGCAGCTTCGGGTCTCCCGTCGCATATGTGGGTCATATGAATACTGATCCTGGTTAGAAATCCAAATTTTAGTATGTTATTTATACAAGTGTTAAGTGTTTTGGAATATATACAATCTTGTACACTTGTTGTAACTTATAATGCAATTGAATGGTGGGTGTTGTATGGGGGTTCGTCTTCGAAATTGAGGAATATTACCATCAAAGTACTCTCCCAGACATATTCTGCATCGTGAAAGAAATTAGAGCATATTTTCACTCATCCATTCGAAGAGGCGGAATCGATTGGGTTCACAACATCTAAATGACTTGGTGTATGTGCATTATAATATGAGACTAAGGATGCAATACATACGCATGGGTCAGGATAATGATAGGGGTCAGATCAAGCTGGCTGATATTTTCTAGATCGACTCAAATGATAAGGATCCTATAATGGACTGGGTGAGGGATAGAGGCAAGTCGTTGATAAATCAACCGGGAGGTAGGCCGAACCCATATTTAGTGCGAGAGATGGCAGTCAATGTTGATGATTATATGGCTACAGATGAAAAGATACATTCACAAACCCCTCGACCATTTGAGCCTGCACTTGGTAGGGATGATGATGATGATAATGACGAAAATGATTGATCCATTTCATCGGGTGGTCATACCCACACCCATACTTAGACACAGACACATGGTGATGATGGTGATGGTGATGGTGATGGTGATGGTGATGGTGATGGAGATGGAGATGGAGATGGAGATGGAGGTGGAGGCAATGATGAAGAGGGTGATGATGGTGGCGATGGTGATAGTGATGACGATGATGATGGTGATGGTGGTGATGGTGGTGATGGGGGGAGGTGATGGTGATAAATTTGAAGGAGTTCGAGAGCAGTATGAGTAGGTCGATCCACAATCGGAGCTGGTGCGATTCACTGGGGAGAGTCAGTTTGAATATGTCACACAGATTCTGATCATGATGCGCATTCATCAAGTGGAGAGAGGAGTTCAGGTTACAGTAGAGGGCCTCGTCATTGAATAGGTGAAGGGCAATGAGATTGTACGGACATTGATAGTCTATCTACTTCTATTGGTGGAATGAGTTTGAGTGGAGGGGATTATCATTCGGACAGTGAGAGTAGAGGGAGTGGGCAATGGTATGTCCCATCATTTACTAGAGGGAGCACCTGGTCGCACTATCATGGACCTTATGGTCAATCCACTGGGATAGGACATACATCTGGTTTATCCATTCCTAGTAGTAGTACTAACTATGGATCCCAGACCCAGTCACATGGTAGTGGTTTTGTGGACACTTTATTCTCATACCTAGAGGTCCCAGCCAACCCGTACATGTTGTCAGATCCATCAATTGATAGTAACTCAATGGCGGGTTTTTCTTCTTCATACTATGGTGATGATACATACCCTCGGATAGGTTACCTTCAGTATGTAGATGACTCAGTCTTTTTGGCAACTGTGGAGGATTATGTTCGATTATTCTCTCAGACTATGACGTGGCATGCATTTGTGGAATAATCAGAGCAAAATGCACGTCATTTCTTTCGTACTGAGTGTGAAATCCAGCTAGGCCGTTATAGTTCTTTCCAGTAGATAGTAGATACTACATAGTCATTATGATTACTGTTGTACACTTGTACTGTTATGTAAGTTACATGCTCAGTGTTTGACTTTAGTTGGGACTTGTGGATTAGGGAGTCGCATAGTATACTACTCTAATACTCTAAATATTAGCCAATTAATGTTGATGTATGTTTGATCATGGTTTAAATGCATTATTTATTTGTTTTACTATCATATTACATCTTGTTCTATTAATGAAGTAGGTATAATTTTCAGAACAGTTCAATGGTTGATGCCAAACAAAGGTACAACTCTAAAACAATATCATGTTTTAATATTTTTGCATTTTTATGTTCTTAGCATGCTTATTAACCTTAAAATAGGTTATTCCCCAAGTTTCAAGTCAAAATACCACCGTTTGACCACCAAAACAGGTAACTGAAACCAAAAAGAAAGGGGAAAAAAAAAAACATTGTTTCGGCTGAAATCTCATCAAAATTTCAGTATTTCAGTGGTCATGAACCCACCGAGATACCAAAACGAAACGAGATTTTAAACCAAATTTTTTTCAAATAGACCCTACAAATTGAGAAGAGATGGAGAGATATTGACAAAGTGTGTGTGTTTTATGCTGAACGAAGATAACATGTGTATGATACATCCAAGATTTTTAGAAGGAGGTAATCAACCTTCTCGATCTCCTTTGTGAATAATATTAAGTTGTGTCTCTATGATTAGGATTTGTTTTTTGGGTTTCGCATCTTCAACTGATCCAATGGGGGGATTAACTTGTGATAGGATCACAGGTAAGAAATGAAACTTCATGTTCGAAGAATTTTAATAACAGAGAATCAAGGGGCTAGATTAAACCAAATGCTAGTTGAGCAGGCTTGATCCAATTGTTAAATTCTTGGGAACTAAAAAACTCCAACTTGAAAAAATAAATCAAAATTCTTGATTGGAGATGGAATTTAAGAAACTAGAAAAAGATTAGATTCAAATTAAAACAAAACATTGGTATGAAAAGAGAAGAGTAGTACAAAAACTAACCTTGTAATTAACCAATAAAGAAGAAAAAAAGAATAGAGAAGAGATGAAATTAGGTCTAGGATTATCTTGTTTGCAAAAAAATAAAAATAAAAATTAATTGATAGGGTGCATTACATATATAAAAACCTTTTTTAAAATGCTTAAATTGGTTCATAAAAGGATTCCTAATCACTCTCTTATCCTGACTTAAAATATATAGACTTAAAGTAAAAATCTTAAAAGCTCTTAAGTATTCTAATCTAACTCAAATACCAATGGACTAATAATCTCATATATTAACTTTACTTCTCCTACACCCACCCCACCCCCCCCCCAAAAAAAAAAAAAGCTTATGAGCTTATAAATTAAGCCCGGTACAATAAAACCCAGTAAAATACAAAGTCCAACCTATGTATGCTTTCTATTTCTATCTCATTTTTGAGAGAGAAATAGAAATCAATGGTTAGCAATTGGAAAAAAAAAAATAGATTGTTTGGTATGTCTCTGTGTAGAATCCATTCTATAACCCTGATATCAGTGTATAAGGAGTTTGAAGATTTCAGGTATATCTGCAGCTATTTGTAGTCAAGAAGTCAGAACCTAAAATGAAATGCACACGGGGGAGACATCTATTACTGTAGAGACTTTCAAGTTTCTTCTTAGATATCGGTTGCCACTTGGCACCAGACAAAGATTCCAGCACACAAGGAAAAATGATTACTCCCCCAGTATGGCTAATCACCTTAAACTTGGGCCGGGCCACAATCCAATTCGCAGCCAAGATGGGCTGCATTTCTAGCCTGTCCTATAAGACCTTAGGTTCATCGAGGCCCATCTTAAATGACCTATAAGGTCCTTACATTATTGTATTGTAATATATATATTTGGGAAAAAGATAAATATGACATCATCGTGCAGATTCCTTAACCCTCTTGCAGAAAAAATGGACCCGCACCTTCTTGCTTCTCCAATAACCTCTATCATATCATTCATAACCCTACCCTCTCATTCGTCTCAATTATTACACAGGTGTCTGAGGATACATTTTCCCATATTTTTTTCTTCTTTAGGCCAAAAGCCATGGTATCCAAAATTTTTAGGACTATGTTTTCCTTCACCATATTTTATGAACCTTCTCCACTGGTGATTTGATCATATGATTAGATTTTTTGTTCATTATTAACTCTCACATCCTATTATTCATGGTCACAAATATTCTTCCTTGAATTCAATGAAAGGGTTTTGATGACCAAGGTTAGTTAGGTAAGGTTTAAAAACCCAAAATTAAGATACGGATCTATCTCAGTCTATTGGATCAGAATCAGCTTGGATTGATCTGGATCGGCCTCAGAATCAGCATATTTTAGTCATCTTGGATTTTCCCATACCAGATCAGAGAGAATTGGATAGGCCTCGGCCAAAATCCGATTCAATTCCTAGAACCCTGTGGTGGGAGGATTCCTCTTTCACTATGGGTGAAGTCATAATATTTACCAAAAAAAAATGTTAGATGTCATCTTATGGAAAATAGTGAGTTATGATTCCTAAACTGGGTTGGCTTACCCCAGCCCAGCCCATCCAGATTTGAGAAAGTAAGGTTGCTTGGGCCTGAAATATTGGGCCTACCTGATCTAGTTCGTTATGCAAAACTCAGTCAACGCCACATCGGAATCTGTTTGGGCTGTGCCTGACACCAAACCTGCCAAGTTGTATAGAGTACCCTGTACCCCACACACATGACTCATCTCAATCGTTCGGGGATGAAATGTCCGCTCAAAACAAGCATGGGAAGGGGTTAACTAAGGCACCATTTGATAATGTTTCGTTTTTGTTGTTTTTGTGTTTTTTTGTTCCCAGAAACAGAGAAATAGCCTAAAAAGCGTTTGATAAAGTTGTTCCATTTCACCCGTTTCTAAAAACATAAATCAAAATTTATGCCTATTTACAATTCTAGAAACGATTTTGACGAAACAATTCCGACTTGTTTCATCGTTTTTAGAAACGAATTTGATAGAAAAAGAAGGCTAGTGTACCCAATAAATCTCTCAACTATTTAAACCTAAAAAAAGGCAACCGAACCCTCTCTCCCTTTTGGGCATATGATGATATTATTGGGTTTTTTAGTGGCATAATATCTGCAAAAAATGTTTTGAGAAAAAGGTTTATCAAATACCAAAAAATCTGTTTTTGTTTCCAAGAACGTGAAAAGCCTTTTTTGCTGTTTCTAGACACAAAAACAGTAGAAACGTTATCAAACGGTGCCTAAGAGTTTATAGTTCCACCAAAAAAAGAAAAAAAAATGGAGTTTAAAGTTTCTTAAAATCACAAGATTGCAATCTCTAGATGCCAATAGCTAAATGATGATGTACAATATTGGTCAATTAAACCATGCAATTGTTGATGAATTCCCCCGAGAAGAGTTAGAATGACAATCCCTGCTCTTTGGGAGGAACCAAATAAATATGACTGCAGGAATTTATGGTTTTGGGTATAAAGAATCCATTGACCTATAAATAACGGGCCGAATCCTTAAGGATGTGTTAAGACATCTAAGAAATTATTCCATCAAATGTACTCTCCCCTGGAGCTGGGAATACCGGCATGAGCTAATGCTTTGTCTAAGCCAAGGAACTTACACCGAAGAATCATACCAAATGTTGATTGAGGCAAGATTCAACCTTTTTAAACCACGATATGCTTTGTTTCCATTTTGGTTGCAGCTAGGTATAACTAAACCCCTACTAAGAATATGGAGGAAAGAAATAATTAAAGAAAAAAAAGACCCCTAGTATAAATATCTTCATTACTGTGTAAGTTGATTGTATACCATTACATAAACACCAGGATAAGCACTATTCGCTAGGCTGAGAGCTTCCCCATGAGTAAAATATTAATCAAAGTGAGGATCCCAAATTGCATGAGTAGTAAGTCTTACAGGTAAAGGGTCCTATACCTATGACTCAACAAGCTACATAAAAATAAAAATAAAAATAAAATTAAAATTGGATGCCTATAGAAAATTATTGCTAACTGTCCATAGTGAGAAGCAAAAATATTTTGATAAAAACGTTTCTCAATGATAACATCATGATTTTTGAAGCATGTTATTGTAATTTTTTCACTTTAAGTTTAAACTCACCATTATGCAATGGTCTTAGTATCCCTTCATCCACGGTGACAAGAGAACCTCCTAATCCGTAGGATTTGACCCTCCATTAGACTAAGAAAGATTATTTCGGAGCATTGTAAATAGGTGGGCGTTAATGATGAACATTCACTATTCTATGAGTCCAATAATAAAGTCAAATGACTTTGCATGAAAAGATTCTCTCTTCATCTTGGATAGCATGGAAAACTTTCCCCTTGTGCAATTTTCATGACTTGTTTCTGGCTGAGTTTTTTTTTTTTTTTGGCTTATCTATACTGACAACTTGGCTATATGCTGATAACCACCAAATGATATGTTTAAATAGACCATTTTCTATTTCACCTGTAATTTAGACTGTTAGAGTGAGAAAGTGAAAGACCTACCAAATGGTTAGGTCCGACTAGATATGATATGATGAAGAAATATGATCAAACACAGCCTTAGCCTTCCCCCCATGGTCTTAAACTTCTTGACTCACTATTTATTTAATATATATTTGTCATTTCATTTTCTCAATATTTGTGGGTCCCAAGCGTCTGACTCCTTAGGATATATACTCTAATTGTAGTTAAAGAGAATGACCTATATAGTAAAGCATTTGAAATTACATAATAGACTTTTAAATTGAAGTTGCCATTGATATTAATTCTCAAAATACATTATTAAATTAGAATGCATACCAAACACAACATTAGATTACTAGATTATTAGGAAAGCTTATAAGTGAAACATGAATCCATTGGGCTGCTTCTTTTTAGCCTAGACCATAGTCCTTCAATACCAAAAAAGGGTTTAAAATTAAATACTTTTATATGAGTTGTATATATTCAGGTAGTTCACTTTACTGCTACCTATGCTCGCACTTAAAGAAATAGAATCTTAAAGGGTATTTTAGAAAAAAAATACAAAAATCTAAGAAGGTATTTGTGAACCCGAAGAAAGGGGGAGTGAGTTATTCAATTTCTTTGGCTATGAGGCGGGATATTAGGAAAGTTATTGAAACCTAGATAGCAGCAAAAAAAATTTCCTGCACCAGCCGATGGATGAACTAGATTCATTCGCCAAGTGTGAAATGAGGTTAGGTAAACAAAGAATTGTGAACCAGTCTTAACAGCCATTATCTTATCTCGAGACATTACCTTAATAAAGAAAGACCATGGTGAATTATTCTTTTAAAAGATGATTTACTTGGATGTGCTCAAACCAAGTTAAAGAAAGCAGCTTTTGCTTTAGAAGTAATTACCCAAACTTATTCCTCGCAGTTGATGGTGTAGATGAAGTCAAGTCAAGTTGAAAATCCTTCAAATGTGTTTCTAGATCATCTTCATGGTTCACGGGGGGAAGCTAATTAACTTTGAAAGATTGAAAGCTACAAGTGATTTAGGATTTAAAAGTAAGTCTTGAGCACAATGTACAACTCCTGATCAAACAGTAGTGTTTGTTTCTTTTTCAGAAAGAATTTATGGGACCATCAGGGATGGGGGGATTGGGGAACCTGCTTTTTTAAGATGAGTAGTCGTCTTCTTGGAAGCTGTAATAGATTCTAGAGTACATGGGAGACAAAATCTACTTGGTTTGAAAGCTTTCCATCAAGACGTAGTAACTATAGACATTGAAAGCTTAACATACCACATGGTGACAAAGGAAAAGAGAAAGAAGGGTACTGCTCGTGTGGGACTTTTCAGATTCCTTAAAGGAAAGCCTGTGGAGGAACCGTCCTTATTATAGGTTCAGTTTCACACATGAATAATGTCACTTGGACCCAAATAAAAGCTTAACGTTGCTGCCATTGTTGTGGTCTCTTTTTGTCATGTTGGGGACCCCCACGTCCCCACTGTCTCTCTCTCTCTCTCTCTCTCTCTCTGTCTCTCAGACTGAATGTACTGCCATGAAAGACTTACCTATCTACACAATCCTATTTCTGTAAGCCATATTTAGCTCAAACAAGTTTAGAAATTCATTGATAAAAGAAAGAATAAAAAAAAAAACTATATTAAGCAAGTCTGTGAAGAGTCACAGTTCAGTCTTACAATATGCAAACACTGCACTCTGATCATGAGATATACTTCTAAATAGAACACAGCATTATTACCCCATGAAAAAAAAATCTAGAACCACACAAAAGGAGACCCTTTCAGTAAAAACTCTGAAACACAAATGTAGGTGGTGTTACTGATGGAAGAATAATTCGAATTGACCTAACGGGTTCTGTTGAAGTTCCTTATAAAAACAGTAGTTAGCTATCTTTGTAGTACTGTTACTACTGTTAGTGACCCATTTGTGTGTGTGTGTGAGAGAGAGAGAGATTGGGTCCCACAACCGAAATGGGTTTTGTTTGATTGGGCTAAAGAAAGTGGATGTCCACATCAGTTTGATGCACCACTTAAGGAAGAAAAAATTGGGACCCAACAACAGCTAGGATTGTTTTGGCAAGGTTGTGAGGGGAGTGAGATGATTTGCCTGCCCAACCAATCAAGTTTTATTGTAAGACAAACTTGATAATCCTTTTTTTTTTTTTTTTTTCTTATTTTTTTATCATTATATATGTCAAAAGCTCCAAGGAAGAAGAAACTTACTTTTCAAGTGCACAAGTTTTCAAATGCATGATTGTGCTTAGAAACCCTTCACTTTCCCTTCCTTTTAGATTTCATAGTTCAAACCAAACCCATCGAATTTCAAAAAAGAGGAAACAAAAGCATCCAATCCAATCTAATCCCTAATCTTCTAATCTTCTTGTGTGTTCCCTCACAGAATCCAAATGCCATTCGTCCCCACCATAGAAAATACTGCTTATGCTACAGCTATTAGATACTACTTTATTGCATTATAATTACATTTCCACCGAAATTAAGGTGCCAGTTGCCCTTTTGACCCTTCTAGTCTCTCCATTTCTATATTGTTGTTGGGAGACCCTAGAATGATGCATTAGGTGCTCGGCATACATTATCTTGTTTTCGTGCTTACACGTAAGCCTTATTTTAGACCATGGCTTTAGTCTTTAGTTGCTGATGTGTAAGCACTATAATGAAAATAAAAAAACCCTGCCTCTTTATCTTATTTTCTGTTTAATTTTAGATTCTTGATTTGATTTCCCTTTATTTCCCTTTCAGGAGGGAAAGACAGAAATCAAGATCATGTTTAATATGCATTCTCATAATAGATTATGGGTCTATAACATTATTTGCAGTTTGATTTTTTTTTTCTTCTTCTATTTTCTTGTTTTAAAATATATTTCAAAACTAAAATATATTCTAAGAATACATACCAAATTAACACATCCTCCTCCTCTCTCTTTCTCATTGAGAGAACCAAAACCAAGAGAGTGACTGTTTGACTCAAACACTGACCATTTAGAGTGTTAAACTTTTGAGTTGTTCATTGTCATTGAATCCTCTAATTCAAAAGTGGTAGGAGTTGGTGACTTGGCGTGCATGTGATTGGCCCCACAATTCAATTAACATCAAATCAAGATCAAACGGCAACAAGGAGGGCACCAAACAACTGTCAAGCGGGTTAGTTGGAAACAGGGATCATAAATTGAAATATCACCTTAAAGGAAAACAATTCTTGTCTTGACTTTGCATAATTGAATGGTTTTTTTTTTTTTTTTTTTTTTTGCTTCATAGGTTGGATTGAAACATGCATGATGTAAGGATTCCAACTATAACAAAAAACAAAGAAATAAAACATGCTACTTAGGAAAGATTAACTTCAAGAACCTCTCATCCATCCTTTTAATTTGTTTATCATTACTAAGAACATCAAGTGGGCTTATGTTTTTGGTCATAAAAAACACAAAGCAAGTCCTAATTAAGAAAGGTAGTGCTTGCAGTAATGCTTATCCAAAAATAATTCATCATTTTAAATAGCAATATTGGGAGTAGTAAGGTTCAAGCAAAAGCCTAAGCCTTACCAACCTTACATTGTGATGAAGCTTGTGGGCCTTTTACCAAGACAAGATGTGTATATCTTTTTCCATGCTCCAAAGTCGATCCAATGTTAAGTGGATTCCACTGATGAACTTCTTCTTTTTTTCTTTTCTTCAGGTTTGGTATTTAATTTAAGGTTTATTTTCCGTCACTATGGTTAGTGAAGTTTAAAATTTCATCAATTACCATAAAATAGTACATGATTTAGTCCATGTGAAAAAGTAAGCATCTCATAAGTATAAGGTCATCTTAAAATGAGTAGAGGAATTAACTAATATTATATAAGATGCCATTTTGTATATTATATTAATCTTCATTTGATGACATTTGGTAATTTTCCTAATTGAGCAACTTTTTGTGTTTACTTTAAACTAAAATTAGGCCATTGAGATATTTGCGACATCTTCTATCACATGGACTAACTCATGTACTGCATTATACTTCAGTAAAACCTATTTAATTTATGCATGTGTACATATTATAGATAAGATCACTTCATACATCATCTATCATCTATGATCTTAACAACGCGAAGGACCCATTTAATTTATGCATGTGTACATTATATAAATAAGGTCACTTCATACACAACATCTGTCATCTATCATCTATCATCTATCATCCATGATCTAACCTGAGTCCTTGTTATGAACCCAAAAACTAAAAATACCCTCTCTCACAGTCATTAGCCTTTACCCACAAAAAAAGCCGAAGAAAAAAAAAAAAAAAAAAAAGGAGAAAGAAAGGAGGAGAATGAAGGAGGGGGGAATTCAGAGAGGTGATATCCAGAGACCTTTTGAATTGGAGTTTAAATTTGAAAGAAAAGAAAACCCTAATTAAACTATTAATTAATACATATAATATATCAAAATTGTCTTTGTTTCATATGCATAGATAGATCAGATGCATAGTCACTCATATTAATGTACATTTTATAACATGAGAAAAAAAAAAAAAAAGGAAAAAAAAAAGGAAAAGAAAAGAGGAGAATGAAGGAGGGGGGATTCAGAGAGGTGATATACAGAGACCATTTGAATTGGAGTTGAAATTTGTAAGAAAAGAAAACCCTAATTAACCTATTAATTAATACATATAATATAACAAAATTGTCTTTGTTTCATATGCATAGATAGATCAGATGCATTGTCACTCATATTAATGTACATTTTATAACATGAGAAAAAAAAAAAAAAAAAAAAGGGGAAATTTTGCAAAAATGTTAGCCCACAGCAAATGGCAATGCAATTGGTGTGTAAGGGAGAAAAGCTTTCCTTCAAGAGAAAAAAAAAATAAAAAAATGGAAAAATGTACATGATGGTGATCCAATACTTCCAAGCCATATAGGCAAAGTAAACATCAAGCTCCGAGCTAAGCAAGCAACCAAGCAGTGTGGCTATGGCTGAGCTGTGGCTGGTGATGATATATAAACCCTAGTTTGCCCCCATATATCTCAAATTTCAAAGAGGATCAAGTGGAAGCCAAAGCGAAAGTAGTCTAAGGCGCAGCTGGTGCAAGGCTGAGATGCAAATCCAAGCCGAAGGGATCATCAAAATTGGGCCCACCACCACAATCCCCATCGCCACCTGATGAGGAGAACCTACTCAAGGAAGGGACAACCGCAGCTTCATGATGATAATGATGATGATGATGAGGTCGAACCTGAGAATGAGAATGAGAGTGAGACCCAGTCATCGTGGTCATCATCATCGACGTTGCCCTTGACTCTCCCAAGCTCACCACATCCCCTCCAGCGTACGTTAGTGTCGCCGGTGCTCTCCCGGCACCACCAGAAGGGAAGACGCAGCCGTGGGAAACGTGGAAGGGCGGGGCAGCCCTCGACACGTAGACCCAAGGATGAGATTGGGACGCCGCTGCCGGAACCACCAGCGGAGTCGCGGGAGCTAGGAGGTGAGGCGGCGGAGCAAAGGCGGAAATCATGGGATTTCGGACGTAAGAAGCACCGGAGCTTCTACCTGCTTGCATTTGGGCACGCTTGAGTTGCTGCCTTTCCTTCTTGTGAGCGTTTTGGTGGCCACCCAATGCTTGCGAGTTTGCGAATTCTCGACAGCAATACTGGCACTCGTATTTCCGGCCGTCGCTGGAGGGGAAAACCCCAGATTCCGGTGACTCTGATCTGGTTTTGCTTGAATCTACCTCTTCTTCTTCTGAGACGTTGAAGCCAAAGAGCTTTAGACGTACGTTGTTGTTCGTTGTGGCTGTGGTTGCACTATTTGGCTTTGTTTGGTAATCCACTTCAGCCATTATTTAAAAAAAGTAAAGAAACTGCAGCTCTGCAAAGCTAGCAGGGGAGAAACGAATGCACGGTTGGTTACAAAAGCAGCATGAGATTCATGGCTTCTCTTTGTGTTTGGAAGGTCACAACGGGTGTAAAAAAAAAAAAAAAGGAAATGAGAGACACAAGTACAGAACCAAGAAGAAGATGAAGAAGAAGAGATGAGAAAGAGAGGCGATTGAATTGGTGCGTCCGTGTTAGGGAAGTGGGAGCATGTGTTGGGTATTTATATATGATAAAAAGGTATATGTACAGTTGAAACTTGAAACTAGAGAGAGAGAGAGAGAGAGAGTTTAGGTTGCGGACATCCCAAGGAGTAGAAAGTGTCATTGGGAACATAATCCAGAAACACTCGGAGACTTTAGATTGCGTTTGTCTCTCCATTTCTTCCTTCCTTATTGGGTTCCCAATTTCTAAACTGCCCCTTACATCACTTTATTTACTTCTATTACCTAAGTGCAGTGTAACATAGGCTAACCCCACCCATATGGTATCGTATCCAATTGTATTGCGGTATTTGCCATTTGGTATTTCATATTGGAGTCCGGATTGAAACTAGTTTAGGATTGGAACACGCTTGAGCCTTGGCATTACCCGGGGGAGTGGGGAGAGAATTTAGCCTTTCTGGTCGATTAAGACTGGATTTTGATTCCATCCAGTTGAATTAATCAATTTTAGACTGTTGTTTGGATACTGGATGAGGTAGTTGTTGATGGGTTTTAATTGCTTATTCGTGACCATATTGCTTGAACATTAGGATCCCATGTGGAGGAGGGTAACTCTTTCCTCCCCCCTCCCCCAATGGGGAGCTGATTCATACTCCCTAAGTTAGGATTCTCTCCTCACATGGAGAGTTGGTCCGGAATCTTGGCATCATTGGAAATTGATATTGATATGGATGATAGATGGATTGTCTCCGTCAGAAAGTGATTCATACTTGAATTTGAGAGAGGATTCTTAGAACAAGGGACATATAAAGAGCACACCAATGAGAAAGGATGGAACAATTTCTTATATAAGAGGACAACAAAGTCATTTCATGTGAAGAGAAAAAAAAAATAAGAAAAAGATACTAATCCTGATACCAGTTCCATACAATCCAATCTGGGTCTCTTGTATAGATATCCTCTGAGACTTAAACAGACATTGATGCTGATATAAATTCAGGTCATCTTGACGAAATTTCGGTAAAAAATGCATTATTTCATCAAAATTTCAGTCATCTCAGTCATTTTGTTTCACTTATTTCGCTAATTTCGGTCATTAGTGCCCCAAATGGCCAAGCAAAACACATAGAAAAAATATACTATTTCGGCAAAATTTCAGTGTTCCGATGGTTTCAAAACCACCAAAACACCGAAAAGAACCAAGTTCTTTAACTTTGTTTAGAACATGGGTGTGACATGAGGAAGAACAGGGGTTAATTGGAGCCGGATTGGTGGTTGGGAGGGTGGGGCAGGGTCGCAGATGGGATGGGGATGTGGGGTAGGGTGAAGGTAAGTATGCGTGGATTATACCACCCCTTCCAGTTCCTATGTTAATAGGAATGAGACTTCTCCTTGTTCCGACAACGACAAAAAAATCTTCGTCACATGTGGGCCTTTCCTAGTGTTTTATTGTTAAGTATAGTTATGATTTTTTCGGTGATCTGTCTATCTAGAAAATAAATGGCAGTTCTATCTATCAATATGTATGGTCGGCGGTGGCCTTCTACATGGGAGAGGATGACTTTCAAGTTTAACCTGCTGTAATGGTGACAGCCATAGCAAGTTGAATGACCAATGACCGAGATTAAAATAAGTGAGTATAACGTCACAGTGAGACCTTTTGGAAATACAACATAAAACTCAGCCTTATCCCAACTTAATGGGGTTGGCTACATGGATCCAGGAAAAAACAAAATAAGAGAAAAGAAAGTCAAAATAGAGAACAAAAGAAAGAACAATGAAAGTAAAAAACTAATCCAAATGACCCAAGAAAATTAGGGCCATTTAACATGAGCGGTACTTACCGAAAAAACAAAAGACCTGAAGGGTGACAACTGTTCTGATCATATCTAGGAGACCGCTTGCATGACCCGTATTTGTCAGTTAATTTTATTAGTTGTAATCAGAACAAAATGAATGTAGGTCTAAAGGGTTTGCTAGGAACTTAGACACAAGGGCCTGCTTTGTTATGCCCCAACTCCATAATCAAATCGGCTAGTTCTTAATTTGCAATATCAATGATTGTTGAAATGAAAACTTAAAACGATGCAGGAAACTAATGAAATGAAAAGTGTAAACAAATAATGACAAATGTAAGGATTTATTTGATTCAATAGGATTTTTATATCCACAATGAGATGAGATTTCACTCTCAATGCAGAATAGGTTACAATGACTTGTCCTCACACCTCTCAAATTACAGAGAATGAACTATCACTATAAAGGTAGAACTAAACCTATATGGACAAATTACCGAAATGCCTAAGTGTAAATGTTTTTTCCAACACGAATGTAATCCACAGCATCACACTCCCTCAAGAGTGACCACATGAAGTATGATGTGGCCAGTTCAAGCTTATCATTAGCTTATATAGATTAGGGTTGCAAACTACATTCACAATTTGTATTAGCTGTATCAATTGATATATCCTAAAAAAATTCCAATAGGATTGCAAGTGTTTTTTGTCTGGGAGCATGCCCTTGCAGCCAAACAAAGGGGTATGAAATGATCACCGTGGTTGATGCCTCTTTTCGCATTCTCATTGGTTGGGGCATTGGCACAGGGGCCATGCGCCTAACCAAAAAACTTTCTTCCTATATAGGGGAAGTGTTTCATATGAAAGAGTACTTAACCTCCCATGCGAGTGCAAGAGCCAATAGGAGAGCAAGAGGTAACATCAGCAAAGACGTTCATCGGGAGGGTTGGCCATTTCACACCGCCCCACCCAACCCCACCCCACCTAAAAA
>NC_056557.1:2278110-2278361 GCF_013358625.1 Macadamia integrifolia
AAAAAAAAAAACTAAAACAATCTTTCCATATATATATACCCGATACCTTATTTTACAACCTTGACTATGCTTCCGCCTAGAAGATAGTAGGTTCACCTGAGATGGTTTACCAGGGTTTCGTCTTTTTGGGTGGAAGGTGGTTTGCTAGGTGACTCACCTAACAAAACCGGTCCCAATTACCCAAACACTATCTATCTTATCTTATAACCTATATTTTGCGTTTCTTTATCCACCACACACACCACCACAAC
>NC_056557.1:2278381-2294933 GCF_013358625.1 Macadamia integrifolia
CCCCCCCCCCCCAAAAAAAAAAAAACAGTTGTATTGGCCTTTCACCATTGGCTCTCTTGAGTTGTTGGGGCTTGTAGGCTTAGTTAGGACTATGAACATCTCCATTCCAATGGTAAAAGTACATGATACATCTTTCCTGTTCCAATATTGGAAAGGTATAAAAACATCTTTTCTGTTCCAAAGGTATATAATATGGGATGCATACCCTTCGCCCGCAGAGAAGGCATTGGATTCGAATCTTATATTCTAAGAGAGTTTTTTTTTTTTTTTTAAGGTTAAGAGGGAGAGAGAGAGAGAGAACGTACTCTAGCAAATTTGGATATTTCAAGGAGACCCAAGATCCAAGATCCATATGTGTCATTTTTGCTTTTGTAATTTTCAGAATCCAAAGCTTCTGGAAAGTATTTTAATGGAACGAGAGACCCAATGGGTTCTGAGAAGCCCATGTCTCTATTGGTCGTCTTCTGCTGCAACAACGGTCAGAAAAATCCACACAAGCTTCCCACTGCTTTCCGCTCTACCGTACTCTCTCTCTCTCTCTCTCTCTCTCAAGTTTCAATCTTTCAAAAAGCTTCAAAAGTCAAGAACATCTAATGCATGGAAATGGCTAAGCCCTTCAAACCCAAACATCAAATCTCTCATAAAACCCTAATAAGACCAAAACCCACCAGCCAATGATTGTTTACCCATCCAATCACTGTATCCAAGCTTTGCTATATATAAATATCTCCATATGTCTTGTTTACAACCGTCCACGTGTCTACTTCAACCGTGTCTCAAACCCCTGGATAACCGTTTGTTTCACGTAAACACACAAAACATATATACTTACGTAAATAAAGCCCAGATGCAAAGCCCATTTGCAGAGTCCATCAGATGTTCAAGTCTTATTAGGGGCCCACCATGACGTGGTGAGGATGGGATAAGCGTTCTAGGAGATGTTTTGCGTGATTGACGTTGAGGAGGCCCTAGTTTTGTTTATATTTTATAACCTACGGTTCCCTTTTGTTTTCTTTTTCCTCACTCAGAGATCTCCCCGAATCTTACTAACTACGACGAAAAGGGGTCTCAGTCTTTTCATTTACATTTTAAAGATTTATATATATATATATATAGAGAGAGAGAGAGAGAGAGAGAGAGGGAGAGAGAGAGGGAGAGAGGGAGAGAGGGAGAGAGAGAGAGAGTCTAGAGAGAGATTAGAGAGAGAAAACAAATCCTTTTGTAGTCCCACTTGAAATACAAAAGCATCTATCATTCCAAAGCCTCTCAAAGTCTTCACCACAACTCCAAACCTGACCCACCATTGTCTCCTCTTTCTCATGTGTGTTCTATTCAAAGACCCCTCTTCCTTCACTTAGTCAAATTTTATTATTTTTGAAGAAGCAATTATTTCATTATCTTCAAGACCCACTTAATTATACTTATTTCTGAATTCAAAGATATCATTAAAGTTAGGATAATTAGATCAAATACTGATCAGTATCTATGAGCTCATCATCCTACATTTGGCAAACATGCAGGAGTTGATGGATTCTACTACTCAAAGTGGAGATACACAAGTCAAAAGTCAACTTAATATAATCATTATAACCCATCTGATAACTGTGTACATATTATGTAGTTCCTAGGAATTGAAGGAATGTTTTTGCCATTTAACTGTGCAGTGTGAACCCAATAGTTCCTAACCTTGTATCAGATTATTAAGTGTTAATTGTCAAATCATGTAGATTTTTTAATTTTTTAACCTATCTAGTGCTCCCTACTGTATATGAAGTTTTTAAATCATCCAGTGGCGGTATTTTCATTCTCTACATGGGGTTACATCATCATCCAAGTTACACAGCAACAATAATAGCAATAAATTGTTATTAGTAATAATAATAATAATATAATGTCTTTGTCATGTGTCATTCTTGGGTTGGAAACTTGGTAGGGACACTATCTTTATCTAATTAAGAGACTGAGAAATTTATCTACCTGAAAAAGTATGGATAGGTGACCTCCTTGACGCCTTCTATGACAATTGACAAATACTTTTTGAGATTAGAGTTCACATAAGGTTATAGGATTGGGACTTGGTGGCTTTTAAAACTAACATGATTATTTGTCCTTTCATGTGTGTTGGAACTTCTCTTTCTTTTCAAGGGCCTTCCATAATTGAATAAGTTTGTGGAGTGGGATCCCACAACCCAACAAATGGTTAGACATAAATGATGAAACCTGGTCAGCATATGAAGATAAGGAGGTTAAGCTGGCAAATGGGCTCAGGGGCTATGGATTGTTAGGGGAAAGGAAGCACATGGCTTCTCCCTTTGATGTAGGGAAACTCATGTGGTGGTGCATCTACTTGGTCTCTCAGTTTTCCAACAAACATCAGTGGGTTGGGACATGCTTGCATCTGGGCCATATATACCCACTATATGTATAAAACCCATGCTTTTCTTCTCTCTCTCTCTCTCTCTCTCTCTAGACACACAGAAGAAAACACATATTGGGAATTCATGTAGTCTTATAATGGAATTAGTTAATCACTTATTTCTAGCTAGCTTGTTAATTGATCAACACAACTGTCTTCTTAACATAAACTTTTCTTGTTGTAATGGTTTCCACCATCAAATATAAAAAGATATGAAGGGGCCTTAATCATGCTTACTTGTGTGTTTGATTGAAGTGATGCAGATGTTAACATTTTGAGATTGCCCGAATCCCGCATATGGCCCACCAAGTTGTGTTTATCAAGGGAAATTTATCTGATGGGTATTATTTATTTATTTAATTAAGACAAGATTATTTCAGACATGTTCCTATTTTAATACAGCTCCATTAACTTAGCAACCATCTTTGTTTCTTTTGCAGCCATTATTTTGGAAGACCCAAAAGTAAGTTTTTTTCCTCTCTCTCTCTCTCTCTCTCATCTTGACTTGATTTTTAAGTTGATATCCCTTTTATGGATATGTTCAAAGCATGTTAAGTAATCCAAGCAATATGGGAATGACTACTTGATAAATCCCCTTCCATGTATTCCAAGTGACATTACCTACTTCAATTAAAATAATGAGTGGGAAGTTGGGTGGAGTTAGCTTTAAGTCATGTGAAGTGGCTCTATAAACATAATACTAATTGACATGGAACTAAACCTAGAGCACAGGCTAGAATGTCTAGATTCTATAATTAAGCTTCCAATGAATTCTCTCATGTGGGCTTTTTTATTTTATTTTAAATATTATAAATTTAGGCCTCCTTGAATTAAGATGGATATGTGGATTCGGTCAATCAATGAGACAAAAATAAACTATGTATTGTTACAAGCAAAGTGAGACACTTGGACGGCTACATATACATTACACAACATGGACTTGGAACTCAAAGACATGTGTTGAGAGACCAATACACACATGATAAGGGAATTCCCATGTGGACTTGGCTTAAGAAAAGGGGCTAAGCACTATATATTAGAGTCTAATTAATCCCCCTTCTCTACATGACGTGACTATTTTAGCAAAGAGACTTTAGATAAACTATCTTTGAAATTTTGGAGGCATTTGTCTCCTAGAGATTCTGGTTAGTTGCAAGTAAGGCTCTAACATAAACTTAAAAAAATAGAAAAACAAAACTGTTTCAAACAGGAACACCCAGGTAGACAAAACTTATAGGTTAAAAAATTGTAGTCTAAGTATGAGCATTAGGTCATCTTCTGGTTCTGAAGAGTTCAATCACCATTGAAAACAATTGATTTGTGGCAGAAGAAGGAACCTTCTAGCCTCTAGGTACCAAAAACAAATAAATAATTAATGTTGAAATTAGGCCTGCCCAGTTCTTGTGTCTTACTTGACTCTTAATTAATTTTTTGTCTCCAAACTGATTACCTAAGAAGATGTTCTTTGGTCTGATCAAGAAAACCACTTACTTGCAAGAAAGTTTATAATTTTCTTATCAGTAGATGTGACTATTTATTATCAATATTTTCCAGTTAATTTGTTGCGCAATTTCAGTGCTAATCATAGTGTTTAATGAAAATTGAATGTTAACCACTAACCAAGCATCAAGAAGGGGAAGAAAAAATCACAGATAACAGGGACCAGTAGTCCTATGAAGCCATCTTTAATTTGGTGGGGGACCAATAGTACTTATTGGGGCTCAATAGAAAGCAAAGTTCCCTGGCTGCTCTTTCACACCATAGGTCCCAAAGCTTGTTAGAGCAAGTTGAATAAAAATCTGGCCTTTCTCTGCTCATCTGTCTTATGCAGGGAAAGAGCCAAGTGGGGATTGTTTTGGGCCTTTTGGCCATGCCTTGTTCTCCTCGTATCTCTCTCCCAAGTCTTTGTACTCGTGGAGGAATCCAAGGTAAGGAATGGTAGAGTAGGTAAAGTTTAGACCTTTTTAAAGTGCACCAGGTGTTTGACACTGTCACTGTAAGGACTGTCTATGGTGAGGGACAACTACTACACAAGCAACGCAGATGTCCATGTCAATGGTGTTGATGATAAGAATGGTCTTAATATCTTAATATTAATTACTTTCTAAGTATATGTATTAAAATGTAGAAAGTCATACCGTACTTAAGGTGTTTGTCCCATACAAAGACAAAATTAATTTGACATGTTTGTCCAAACTTTTAAGTTTTAATCCGGAACATTGGATGGTTGGATACAATGGGCTTTGGTCAATCCAACTCTCTAGTAAAAGTATTAACCGAATAATAATAATTAGACTCATCGATCTCTTATAGCAAGATGTATGAATTCATAGCACACTAGCTTGGTTGTAGGATAGTCTTCGGTCCAGTTTGATTTTGTTTCTACTATTTCTTTGTCGAGAAACAGTAAAAATAGTTTTTGCCGATTTTGTGCTTAAAAACAATTTTTGGAAATGCAAAAAGATGTTTGATTTTTCTGTTTCTCAAAGCGTTTTCAACAGTGTAGTCGAGTTCAAGACATTAGTGAAGGCACAACGTTATAGGAATGCAACTCACGAGTTAAGGCATGACGTTGGAGTTGCAAGTATGCTTCATGAAAATGAGCTTCTGAAGGATGAAGGCAATCCAAAACTGTGAACTTCACACAACCAGATTGGAATCGCTGCATTTGGATAGCGAGAAATTTCAACAATGGATTGGGGGTTTGAGTAGGTCGAGTGAAGTATCGGGTTTTTCACAAATTTTTTCGCTCCTACTTGTTTCTAGAAACAGAAAAACTAGTCTAACATATTTCTCCATTCATGTTTCCAGACACAGAAATAGGTATAAATTTATATTTCTGTTTCCAAAAACAAGTGAAACGAAACAGAAACATCAAATGGTTTTGGGGGTGTTCTTCCGTTTCTGAGCACAGAAAAACCGTTTCTGAAAACAAAATCAAATAGGCCCTTCAATCAATCATGAACTTAGTAGCATGTTCAGCTGCAACTGATGAACATCAAATACGTTGGTCTGACTAAGGCTCTCCAATATAATCCGGCAGAGGAGGATGCTTGTAATGGGTCTTCTTTTCCATGCCTCATGGCCCAAACCCTGAAAAGAGAATGAAAAAGAAACTAAAGAAAAGGGGGGGAAATAAAGGGTTAACTTCCCTTTCCAAGAAGAAAACCCTTACATTAGGATTGAGAAGTGCTTTTGTTTAAAGGTTGGACACTATAGGCACCTGAAGGAGGGTAAAGAGTCACCACATGCAAAGTGATGATGATTTTAGTTCTATTCAAAAAGAAAAGAAAAGAAAAAGTTGATTCAAATATCTTCCTAAGCTAGAACTTGGGAACTTCTTTTCAAATCTCTTTACTTGATCATCTTTAAGTCCACAACTAGCAATGAGTAATGACCAAGATATTTGGTCTTGGCTCCAGCCATTTCAAACTTGGAAGGATGGTTTTGAGTTGTGGGACTTACGTTCCTTGAATATCTCTTTCACACTCCATCCTGAGTCACATCCTTACAGAATAGTCATCAAATCTTCAAGTCTATCAGGGGGAAGGAGTTGTAGAACCTTTTTTTTTTTTCTAAAGGTCTTTGAGATACTAATACTTGATCCCTGGTTCCAAGGTACAATATAAGATTTTGACCATTGAAGCAGCCCAGGGTATCGGTTAGTAGAACCATTTTAACTTGTATAATAATGATGCGTTTGATAATTAGTCGCCTACCTCTTGTGTTGGGAGGTTCATTAATAATGTAAGATGCACTTTCTTCAACACCACCATTAGCAGGAACTGGAAGACCAGTATGTATATATTATTACAATTACAATAGAACCAAAAGAATAAAATGTTTCTACTATTTCACAGCTCTATACATTAAAATTGCTACAAGAACAATTTGGGAGTTGAGGATCAACTCAGCTTGATAAAGATAAAATGTGCTTCAAATTGAGACATCTTGCATGACAAATTGTGATAAAGTTTAAGAAAACAAAAAATCAAATGAAAGGAATACAGGGCTACAATTTGCTGGAAGCAAATAAACAACCTTTTTGTAAGAATGTGAGGACGGAATTGAAAACCACTCCAGCAATTCAACAGGCATCTTGACATCCTACCAATCACACTGGTTGCATCTGGAAAAATACTCATTTTTAACCAAGCTTTTTATCCGAACCTCTTAGGCCAACATTAAACCATCTCTTTTTCAACGATTTATCCTTTCCATCTGCTCCATCATCACCTGGGCTCTCACCCTTTGACTCATCTCCAGGTAATTTGCTATAGCTGCTGCTACTGCCGCTCCCGTTAACAGTAGTGACTGCCCTGGCTATGGTAAATGCAGAATGGATAGTATCTCTCTGTTTAAGAAGTTCATCAACCTGTGCTCCAGAACCAAAACAATGAGGTTCTATCCCCACAATGCAGGACATGGATCTGAAAATGCAGTCTAATGAAATTGACCCGGGTTAACTGTCAACAGATCAACCCTTAATATTATAAAGAAAAGACACTTCATGTCCAGGTGAAGTTGTTTGGCAAAAACTAGAAGTAAAACTGATTTTCAGCAGCAATGTGGGGGGAGGACGGGGAGGAGGGGGGGGAGGTGGGGCAATAACTTGAGTGTTAACTTCTTATTTGCCCACCCCCCAATTGCATTAATTTCTTTTCTGCTCCACTTTCTTCCATTTCCCTTCTTAACTGTTCTCTATGAGAAATTATAGAAATATTGGGATAAGTGGGAGATGTAATAGGATAATGTCATCAATATTAAACACTGCAGTAAGTAAACTTACTCCCAACATGCAAAGAGGTTCATAAGGTACTAAAGAATTTCCTTCTATCAGGGGAATATATTCACTCTTTTCACTGAATTAAATGGATTAACATGCAGTAAACTTATCCCCGACATGCAAAGAGGTTCATGAGGTACTCAAGAATTTCCTTCAATCAGGGCAATATATTCACTCTTTTCACTGAATTGATGAAGTAACATAAAAATAGGTTGGGTATCACATTATGTATTTAAGAAAACAATCTAAGCTAGAAGAATTCAAGGTGCAAGTACAAAATGAAGAATTCCATAGTAGATAGTGTCCAAACATCTACACAATTCAAATCTATATTATATAACTGAATTGAATCATCAGTCAAACATAAATTTAGCACATACCAGGGCAGTCATGTTGGGTTAGGTAGGGCAGATTCTAGTAGAAGATATAGTTCTAAACTTAAATAAATGGGTAAGGAGTGTGTAAATTAGGATACTAGGACCACCCTGTTCAACATTGAAAGCATACTAAATAGAATGTACAAGAAATAGAACATACAGATTGCTTTTCTTGGCTGTATCTGTTAGTGACTTCTTGAAATCGTGCTAATGCCTACAAAATCCCATAAGAAACAGTAAGCCATAGAATAATCAACATTGAGCACTGCTATCAAGTACAGTACATAAACTGTTAAGTCATCTGACCAAAAAAAAAAACTGTTAAGTCATGCCTTTCTATACTCTGTCTCAAATTGGCGAAGCTCGTTTCTCTTCCTTAAAATTTGAGCTTCAATCTCTTTAAGCTTCTCAGTAGTATCCTCATATGACTTTGCACAAACAGCCTCAATGGTATAGGAAGCAGGCTTAAAAAAGTTATCCCCTAACAAAAATTTAACTAGAGATCATCAGATTGCTCAACTTATATTAGCCCGAGAAACCAAAAGATAAATGGAACCAGTTCTGACCATAAACAGCAAATATGTGAGTTCCAGCTTTTAATTCAGTCACTTCACAAGGTTGAAGACCCTCCAATCTTTTGAAGAAGGCAGCTTCAGGGTCCTTAGCGATAGCTAACTGGACCAACACAAGGGTAAACCACTTGCAAAAAGTACTGTCAAAATTTATTTAGCAAATATTTGAAATGCAATGGAACTGGCATACCGTGTTCACAGTCGAATCCATTCGGTACACTTGAAAATGTAAGAAATACATCCCCACAGATGTTACCTTACCGGTCTTCTCACAGTCTTCCTGTTCACAAAGAGTCACCAGTAACCAGCACATCAAGTCAAATAAGTTCTGGTAAACAAGTATTAGAGCATTTCGACACCAGCCAGTGCAACAGATACACATGAAAATTTGAACATTAAGCATGTAATCAAAACGAATAATAATTCTACAACTTCCTCTTCACCAATTAGATAATAGAAAACATAGCAATAATAGGAACTAGATAGAAATCCAGTTTCCAAAAGGTCAGATAAACTAAAAAGCATAGAGTACAATGTAAAACAATACAGAAGTGCATTCAGGGACCATGACAACTCAGCAAAGCCACATACCAACTGTGATGTGAGTAACATCAATTTATTCTGCTAATCCACTCTACCTAGGGCCACATCTTCTGTTTCATTGTAAGACTCCAATCATACGACTTACAACTGAAGTAATTTTCAGCTCCTTGTCCTTTTTAATATCATCAACCAGCGCCATATTACTCCCAAAGGGTGCAACCATTGGTTCTGGCTGAAAATTTTACTTATCAGAAAAATTAAATAAAAACTTAACCAGCTATATATAGCTCACAGATGAGTTATTATCATATATTCTCCATGAACATGGCTGTAAGCTTCTGGGGTGACCAACAGGTCATTCAACTGGATGATGAAATGCTAGACAAACAATGAAGAATAATTGATGTTTTTGTTCATTTAAAATGGACAAGAAATGAAAGCAGAAAAAAAAAGGTGATGCAATTTACAACTCCCACAGTGACAAACTCCATTTCACATAAAACATCCTGTTGCTCCTCTCCTTCCAATTATTTTTTCTATATAAGCACAAACACTCGTGGATAAGATTATACAAGGGCCTTCATGTAGTGCATGCCAAGCCAAAAACACTGCAGGAGATGCAGTCATATGTCAAACCCAAAAATGCTGCAGGTGAAGGATTTGTATGTTGTTTGTGAAGCAATGGTGCATAAGGAGATGGTTACCGGCTTAGCATTCTCCCAGAATGTGATATAACCTGAAGGTTTGGGTGCAAAATTGTCTTGGTGCCAAGGCATTATGGTACCTAGGTGAGGTCAATGCACCCAAGGAGAGTCATATTCCAGGTATATTTTCCAAATTCCAGATATATATTGTTCATCTTCTGGGTCTGAACAACTTCGATACATAAGGCAACTGATCACCATTGGCATAAAGGCCTGACTTGTCACCCTAGGTGATATTTTGACAACCATGTTCAGATGATGGAGACAATTAGAACAAGAAATACAGTTCAGCAAATTTGTGTCAAGCGCGTCTTAGGAACCAAATTTCCCATTATGTCTGTATAAGTAATGTAAGAGGATATACTGTACAAGCCAAAGCATTCATTAACAAATAAAACAACTATTTCTATAATTTGACATCCTAGGTGAACAGATATCCAAATGAAAACACATCCATGCTATGGAAACAAGTTATAAATAATTAATGGGCAACGGCAATAAAAGTGAATCCAAGAAAAAAATTAACTTGAATAAGTGCAACACCTGTAAAGCCAACCCGTAACCACCATTGGCATCGTGTTCAAAATACAGTAGCTGCATCAATAACATACTTCAGTTCTAAGTTTGTTGGTAAAAAAAAAAAAAAAAAGGTTGTTACAATCAAGGTATAAAAGAAAAAAAAGGCAAATCACAATGTGCACAGGGGAGGTTCAACCAAAGCCAACCAAACCTTAAATTTACTTTGAGCAGCTGATGTAGCTCTGACTACAATCCCTGCCTGAGCTTGTTGCTCATTGATCGTTACACCAAAGAAGTGGGCACATTGTTTTTCAACCTGCATTGGAAAGCAAACAAGTAAGAAAAGAACCCTGAAATGCAGGTAGATCTGTTTCAAATAAAGGAGATAAGCACCTTTCACTCATAGATGTGTTTCAAATAAAGAAGATAAGCACCTTTCCACTCACTGATGTTCCCATGGGAAGTGGTCTGACTGTAACTGTGCCATTTAAAGCCTCTTCTAGAACATTAGCAGATATTGTAGTCTTGATTGGGACACCCAGCTTGCTAAAAACACAGAGAGTGTGAGCATCAACACAGAACTAGAACTAAAATACAAGCAAGGAAGATGCTTTTGTGTTCAACTGAATGTCACCTAAATAGTGCTGCAAACATTGTATTGACAGTCCCCAGGTTGGATAAATCGATCTCCATATCCATTCCATCAGTTTCAAGAGCCTAGGTAGATCAGGAACCAAAAACATTAGAGGCTTCAAACACTTCAAAATGAACTTACAGAATAATCATGCAACAGGAAAGTGGCTGAGCAGAATAAATCCCATCTTTTTTCCCTAAAAGAATTTGTCATATTTACGTGCTGCCTAGAGTTTGCTTTTCTTAAATGGACAGGGGCTTTCAAGTCAACGCTTACTATTGACAACCTCATTAAAAAAAAATAATAATAATAAAAAAAAAGGTGGTTAGTTAAGAATGTAGCGCCCTGGCCCCATTAACCTTGGTACAATATTATCCTCTTTAGCCCATGGGCCTCAAGGCTTTAAAACGCGTTATGCCATGTTAATGGGGCAAGAGGTTATCAATTATCCCAGCAACCTCCCCTTAGGCAATATAGGACTAAAGTTTGCACACCCTCACCGATCTCTCATACACCCTGATACTTGCCGTATTCTTGGTGGGGACACCTCACCGATCTCCCAGGCGGATTCAGTACACTTGCTGTATTCTTGGGTGCCACATTCTTCCCCCCTTTGAGCATAGCATCCCCGTTGTGGCCCTACACACTGTCGGGGTTCGCTCAAATACCACCTGTAACGCTCCGCCCCATTAACCTTAGCACAATATTGTCCTCTTTGGCCCATGGGCCTCGAAGTTTTAAAACAAATTGTGTCATGTTAAGGAGGCTAGAGGTTATCAACTAGCCCAACAATCTCCCCCTAGGCAATGTGGGACTAAAGTTTTGCACATTCTCACCGATCTCCCCTGTGTACTTGTTGTATTATTGGTGGGGACACCTCACCAATCTCCAAGGCAGGTTCGGTACACTTTCCGTATTCTTGGGTGTCACAAGGAATGTGTGTAAGCTATGTGACGAGGAAGAGGACGGGTATCTTTTCAAAAGATGCGACTTTACTAGGGAAGTTTGCAGAGGAGTGATGTTGGTGATTGCAGTCTGCTGGATCTTTTCTCAATCTGTACTTGAGGTGTTAGTGGAGTGGGAGACTGCACCTTAGCAGGGAGGATAATGGCTTTGTGGTGTCTGGTCCCCAATGATATTTTTTAATGCATATGGAAGGAGAGGAACCCCTGACTTTTTATGGTGAAGTAGGAATGAGCTGACAGGGCTGCAACCAATGCTAGGTGACCTTCTACATGATTCTGGAGTCTCCCAGAATCTCAGAATCTCTCTGAAAATATTATGTAAAAAACCAGGGGGAATGATTTACAAAGCCTTTTGGGCTAAGATTATGGTTGTTTACAAGGCGCAGTTGGCCAAGATTATGGTTATGAAGCCAGCAGGCTAAGATTATGGTTGATTACGAGGTCGTCATGGGTTTCATCAAGTGTCAACTAAACCCATCCAACGCCGACTAACCTAATTTGGGCATTTGAAATTTGAATTTCAAAAATGAATTTGGAAATTGACCTGTTACAATATTTAGGCTTAAAGAATTTGCCCATTACAATTGAGAACTCAAAAACACTAAGCCCAACATTCAAAATCAAGCTTGACTTAACATAAAAAAGTGAACCAAACCCAAACCAGCATGCCCATCTTCTCTTCTTGCTGAAATTCTGAATCAGGAAGGGAAGAGAGGAAGAAAGATAGTACCTGATAAGGACGAAAAGAAGATAACAGAGAGTAGGAACGCACAGTCACCACCAAGGCAAGCAAAACCCAAACTTTCTTAATTCATTCTATTTACTGCCTTCCATCACTGGGATTAAATGGTATGTATTAAAAAAAAAAATCAACTTGGTAAAGAAATATACTCAGCTAAGAGGTTAAAACAAAATAGGAAACTGAACTTGAAACAACTCCTAACCATGTAAGGAAACTAAACTTGAAACAATTTCTAATTATGGCCAAGTCCCAAAAACAAAATGAAATTACAAAGATATTCCCAAGTAGCTAATAAGTCCCTACCAACCCTTGTTGATCCAAAACCGGGAATGGGCCGGTTTCATTTGGCTTGGGTTTCCAAACCCGGTCATATCAGTCCAACCACTCTAGAGCCACTGCATCAACCAGTACCAGCTTCAATTGAGAAGACTCTCTCATCCAAGCACCAAGCCACCAATCAACTCGAGATTTAAGATTTAGGTAGCTAATGCACGGCTCAATAAAGCTCAACCATCGATCAATTGTTTCAGCAGTCTAAATTTTATTTAGACTGATCTTTAAAACATAACCTGATGGAACCGTTGCAGTCAGCTATGTTTCAGATTTGGTTCTCACGGGAGGGGTGATTTGGGGAATAAGAACCTAGTGTTAAAATTGCCTAGGGCGGGAAAGCTTGAACCCAAAATTTTAGGAAGAAAGGGGAAGAGACGAGCGAGGTCTGTTGAAACTTGTTGGACTTCTAGCACCACAACTATGGACAGAAACAGTAAATCAGAATAACAGTAAGAAGAGGAAGTAAGTTCGATAACACATGAGATGAGATGAGATGAGATGAGATGAGACAAATGAAGAAATCAGATGAAGAGGGAGATTGAAACAATGGACCAATTCAACCACACAAGGCAGCACTCGGCAGCCTTAAGGAAAACTCGATTCCCATATTCAATTCTTTCAACTCTATCCAAATCAGTATTTGATGAGAAATATTATATATATAATGTGTTGAAAACAGAAAATACTATTCATATTCTACGAATAAACGAATGCTAACAAAAATTGGGGGGGGGGGGGGTGTCGGGTCGGGGCATTACAAATGGTATCAGAGCAGGGGCCCCAACATTGTGTAAGGCCAGAACAGGGACGTTGTGCCGCAAGAAGGGAGAATGTCACGCTCAAGAAACAACCCAGATGCATTGAGCCCCGAAGTTGAGCAAGAAACAGGAGAGGCGTTGAGGAGGGCAAGCTCTTTAGTCCAACTTTGACTACTGGCTAGTTGATAACTTCTAGCACCCCTTCCATGGTCATGGCGCGTTAGAAAACCTTAAGGGGCGAAGCCAAGAAACAAGGAGGTGAGACCCAAGGACAAAAAAATTACATAGTAAGATGGGCCCCAAAGTGGACAGTATCACCCCGTTGTGTACTCTAATACCTCAAACGACTCATTTTAAAGCCATAAGGGTTTCATCACTCCAAAGGGGACAATATTGTGGCTTTGTGTGGGGTTAGGGCATAAAAAAAACCTTGTCTAAGATCATTCGTCTAAGAGCCTATGTGCCGCTTAGTAGCTTGTGCACAGAACATGTAGCCTAAGCATAACTAAATATTCAACCAACAAAAGATTTTTTTCATTGTTCCAAAGAAGCTAGGAAACTGGTTAATTGAACTCCTTTTCCAAACCTTAGTCACCTAATTGAATAGTAGATTCTACAAAAAATAGTTAGTATCCAAGTTCAACTATTCAATAAAACGTCAATGGCCATTGTAGACACCCCATTTGTCACCCTTGAGGATGCACAAAACGATGATGAAATTTTGTTTTGGAATAGTGTGTTGAGCCTAATTTTAAGTTAAGACCCCCCTCGATCTTGAACCTAACAACTGGAATCCCTCCTCCTTCAAAGAGATTTCGAAAAACTGCCCTAAAAGGACCAAACTGCACCTGGTAGCATTTGACTAGCTAAACAACCCAAAAATTGGCCCAAACTGTCCAATTAGGTTTTTTATCATTAAAAACCCAAATGCTAGACCGGTTTTGAGATGCAGCTGCTGTGGGAGGCAGCCTGGTCTGATGGTTCTTGGTTCTTGGTTCTTGATTCTTGATTGGTTCAAGTCAAGTACAACTTGCATGGAGAAGACTTGAAGAAGATTCCCTCTTGATTAGTGGCCCCATGGCTAGCTCGCATGGAGGAGGTTAAGCTACAAGATTTTAGGAAATCTTTCATTGATGTAGTTTCCATTTTTATATTTCCTTGTAATGTTAGGAAGATATAATCTAGCTAGTTTCTAATTTTAGTTTTTTACTTTTAGAACGTAGGAATTCTAATATATTGGGATCATATCTTTGTAAAAGGGAGGGATTTGATTTGATTTGTAATTAGCTTCCAAATTAGATAATATCTAATTACAAGGGGATCCCTTTCTTTTCCATACAAGGAAGGACCCAATTTTGTAATCAATTTAAGTTTATAAATAAAGGAAAAAGGCTGGTGTACAGCCCACGATTGAATGAAAACAAAAAGGAAAGCTTTGTGCTGGAAAACTGTGAGATGCAGTGCTATGAGAGACAGCATGGGTGAGATGCACTAGGTAAGAGAGAGGCTCGACCCAACCTATCCCCTTCCCCATCTATCTTTTTCTTCCCCTTCTCTATTTTCTGTTTATTTCTTTCTCTCTATTTTATTTTCCCTGCTATCCTGAGTGATTCCAGCCCTGTTCGAATTTAGTTTGAAGCATGGTTACAAGCCCCAACACTTGCTGCCATTGCAAGATCTGAGAAGACAAGTCCAAGACCTGCGGCATCTCAATTGTTCAAGCTATTAACTGGAAGCACCTATGATTCTGCTCTGGAATTAATTCCTAGTTATCTAGCTAGGAATTGGTATCAAAGCCAGAAGGACAGCAAACGGTGTTGATGATCTTGGAGTCTACTACCCACTAGAGGGTTGACCATGCAACTTTGACTCAACAACTCAACCAAACTCATGGATGAGTTTTCTTTTTCAAGATGGGGAGAGCTGATGTAGATCGTAGGAACAAGGCCCCAATCGATCCACACCGGTTGTGGGAGGCAGTTTGGTCTGATGTGGCTTGGTTCTTGGTTCTTGATTGGTTCAACCCAAGTACAACTTGCTGCACTTTTTTCGTTGAGAATTCCTCGTTCCCTTTCGTGTGAATTCCCCCAGCGGCGAATTAACAACTTGTGGGGCCTTATCTATTCCATCTCTCGAGCCCCCGAAGAAAACCATGGAGAATACTTGAAGAAGATTTCTTCTTGATTTGTGGGCCCATGGCTAGCTAGCATGGAGGAGTTTAAACTGCAAGATTTAGGAAATCTTTGATTAATGTAGTTTCCATTTTCATATTTCCCTTTAATAATTAGAAAGATATTATCTAGCTAGTTTCTAATTTTAGTTTTTTACTTTTAGAAAGTAAGAATTCTAATTTATTAGGCTCCTATCTTTGTAAAAGGGAGAGATTTGATTTGATTTGATTTGTAATTAGTTTTCAAATTAGATAATATCTAATTACAAGGGGATTCCTTTCCTTTCCATGCAAGGAAGGACCCAATTTTTTAATCAATTTAAAGTTTATAAACAATGGAAGAAGGCTGATCTACAGCCCACGATTGAATGAAAAAAAAAAAAAAAGGAAAGATTTGTGCTGGAAAACTATGACATGCAGTGTTGTGGGAGACAGCTTGGGTGAGATGCCCTAGGGAAGAGTGAGAGGCTCGACCCAACCTATCCCCTTCCCCATCTATCTTTTTTTTCCCCTTCTCTACTTTTTTGTTTATTTCTTCATCTTTAATTTCTATTACAATCTTCTTGCGAAACCATCAAATCTGGATTTCTGGACAGCAAGTTTCTTGGAGATTCTATCAGCTACTCAAATATCGATCCTACTGTAGGGTTTGTTCTGGTCTGAACCAGCTCCTACATTACAACCCTCATATAGGAGCTGTCAAATGCCTTGTGGGTGCCTCCCTTTTGATGCTCTCTTATTGCCCATGACTTGACCAAATCTCCCTTGATTTGGTGAGGATACTCCTTTCATTTGGGGAGCTTCCATCTTTGGGATGGGCCAATCTGATCTCTTGATTCCCCCAGTGAAATATCCTAGTGGTTCACTACCAAAAACCTATCATCTAAGTGAAGGGGGTCCTCAACACTATAAATAGGGCCTACCCCCCCCCCCCCCCTTTTCATTGTGGTAGAGTTAGAACCCCCATTTGAAATTCCTATTCAAACCCCAAACTCAGTCCCAAATCCTAAAGAGTTTGCACCATTTGTTTGGT
>NC_056557.1:2294953-2361840 GCF_013358625.1 Macadamia integrifolia
AAGTTCAGTTTTTAGATTTGAAGAATAGAGATTTGATTAAGAGTTTTGGTATGAGAACCATGGCTGCCGATTTCCCCTACTTCCTCCTCTGAAATTTTCCCATCTCTTCTCTGTTCATTCTCTTCTTCCTTTTTATTATTCTGGTTTATTTCCCCTCTCCTCTTTTTCTTCTTCCCCTGTTTTCCTGTTCCTGGTACTTGATTCTGTTTTTTTTTCTCTGCTGGTGGTAATACCACACACCCAAGAAGCTGCTGGAACCTTGTCCCCTACCGATTGAGACTGAGATTAAGGTCGAAGGATGCTGCCTTGAAAGCCACCCAAACCTTATAGCATCAGCTCCAAGGTCTTTCTCTGCGGTGAGAAATTGAACCTGCAACCATGCTGAAAACCTACTCCTCCGCCAGGTTCAGTTCGACCACTGAATGCTCCTCCTTCAATCAAGCTTTTTGGGTGTCCAACAGAGGGATTCAAGAGGCTTGCTAGTGGAGAACCTTCGTCTGAAACCACAGCTTGAATCGTTCTCTTATGGCTGAGATTTCCTGTTGATAGCAGGGCTGGGTCTATCGCCCCTGGTGCTCCATCGAGAAGAAGGTGGGCTCTTTTTTTTATTTTACTACTTAATTTATGTTTTTCCAGAATTGCCCCTCTCTCTCAATGACTTAGGCTGTGTCCCATATTTAGTGTGTGCTACCTATCCAATCCTCATTAGTTAATTTAATTCCCCTTTGAGTTTCTTTATTTCTAATTCCAGAATACCCCTCCCTCATCTAACTCTATTCCTTGTTTCCCATTAATTAGATTGGTGACTTATAATTACAATTCTGCCATTCTTTATTAGAAACACCAACTAAAATTCCAGAATTGAGTTTTCTTTGGGATTAATTCGAGATCTGTCATCATTCAGCTATTTCATTAAAAAAAAAAAAATTCCTAAATTGCACCAGAAATTACAAAATTGCCCCTACTTCTTTGAGAACTGTTTTAATTGTTAATCGTGGGCCCCGAAGCGATCCGATTCCCTAGGATCCGCATCACTACTCTTCTCCTAGTCTGACTTCGAGTGTTCATCACCTGAGTTCTGGGCATCCCCCAAACCTGAGAGAGGTTGCGTTATGAAGGTATCGAATCCACTTCATCCCTTCCAATTCCAGCAACCTGTTTGCTCTGGTTAATTGCTATAATGTGGTTTTGACGGTATGATGCCGCTGTCCACAGTGTGGCAGCAGAATCACGCCTCTTTTATTTTTAATTTTCTCCCCTAGTATAGTTATATTCTGATTTTTGGGAGGTTGGTTCCTTGTTTTAGACATTTTTTTTCATGCTTTTTGCATACTTCTTCTCCCCTTTTTCTCGTTGCTTGGAGTGTCACAATTAGGTAAATTACTATTTTCTACAATTAGAGCTTTTCATGCTTTCATGCTTTAATAATAAACTACATGCTTTAAAGCATGTTAAAGCATGTAGTTTATGTGTTTTTTTATTTCCAGTAGTTGCATTAGGGTTTCATGCATCATCCCACCGAATTTCATGATTGTTATGTAATGTTTTTCATTGTCCTTTATTTCATGCATTCTAGCTCGTTCCATGCATGTAGGGGTATTCTAGTCATTTGGCCACACTACCCCAAATTCAATTTCAAAAATTATAAAATATGTTTTCTGATGTACTTTAGCATTATAGAGTTTAATAGAATTTGTCTGCATTTTTTGGCATCCATTTTATATTCTTTCTTGCACTTTTGCATTGCATTGCATAAAAAGGAGTTTTTGTTGTTTAATTGTTTTTGCCCTGGTTTGACTTCCCTAAAATTCCCAAAATACATCATCAGTCATATCATCATATTTGCATCTTAAATTAAAATTTCCGTGCCTTCCCCTAATCATTTGATTCATGCTAGGCAACCTTTTATACTAAGAATAGATTGCACTTCATACCTAACCTAATTAGGGTTTCTTTCCTATATAAGTTTCTAGAATTTTTATTTTCTTACACATATCTTGCTATCCACTAACTGGTAAGATCCTAACCTTGCCCATTTAAATTAGATTTGTTTTGCACTCTGTATACTAACTTTCCAAGTGTAGCATGGTGGAGATTTGTAAGTATCTCTAACCTTCTTATTTAAGGTAGTTAGATTTACTTCCTTTTAAGTGTGCTACGTTGTCTATGCTAGGCTTCGTATCTTTTATTTAAATTAGAATGCTAAGCGTAAAACACCAGCTTTAATGAGGCGGATGGGGGTGCCTAACACCTTCCCAAGACCGTAACTTGAGCCTTTCCCGATCTCACAGTTGGACTGACATAATTTGGAGTCAACCAGAAATAAAGCCAGTAAAAGAACACGTACATATGGAGTCCTAGATCCCCAAATCTAGGTGGCGACTCCAAGTCCTAGGACCCATCTCCCAACGCATGATGATAGACTCAAACTATCTGTCTTTCCTTCTCAGAGAGGTAGGTAAGTTAACGAGAGACATGAGAGCAGGCAAGCTCATACTGTGAAACACAAAATATTCTCTCTTTTGGGGGTGGAGGAAAGGAAGGAAAATAGGAAGGGAAAAGATATCCACCTCAAACCCAGCACTGTCATACTGCCTTCTCTTTTCTGGATCTGACAAGATACTGTATGAATATGCAACCTCTTTGAAAAGATCCGAAGCCTCAGGATTGCTGACATTTTTGTCAGGATGATACCTGTTCAGAATTTGAAGAAAGCAATTACATTCTCATATATAAGATGCTCATAAAACATTTAGACAGTAATATATAAAACTACTTGAAATTATAAAAGATAGAATAAAAAAAAAAAACCCTATGCAAGAGTCTGTATAATACTATAATTTATATACAGCTGACAATAACCTTATATGCTCATACAAAATCTGTTCCTTATGTCACTAAGAGACCAAAATGAGTCTAATCATCCGGTAAATATCCAAACATGGTTCATTTACTGACCGTAGTGCTTACATCCTTTCCTAATTACGAAGGAAAACTCGGCGCAACAAATACTTGACCATAAAACATATTACTGGTACCACCTTGGACATACCAGTTATGGGCCTTGCAAGTAATAAGAGCAACAATTCTGGATTCTTTATTCTTTGATATTTTTGATTTATTTTCTTTTATTCTTTATTTCTATTTTCTTTTCCTCTCTTTTCTTTTTTACTTTTTTGGCAAATAAAAAAGATATCATATAATGTCACCAGTTAGACAAAATGTGTTGTATGAGAACCCACACTTATGGTAAATTTGCCAGCATCAACAATCATTTTTCTCCATAAGAAGAGGGAAAAAAATGGAACTGAGCAGATAGCTCTAATTGGATAGTGTTTTCTTGAACGACCTCATATGGCCATTCAGTTTGAAAGTTTTGAAAATAGCTCAAGCAAAATTATAAAATAGTAAAAACGCAATACATTGTGATTCTGAAAGACAGAGAAGGGTGAAATGAACTCACTTGAGAGCAAGCTTTCTATACGCCGTCTTGATCTCCTGGTCAGATGAATCCCTCGATACGCCCAATACCTCATAAGGATCTCTACGAACGGCAGGCCCCGCCGCCGAAGGACCTTCCATCTTCGAACCCATCCTTTCTCAATGTCACTTTCTCTCTCCTCCTTATCTCTACCGCCTCGGAATGTCCTCCATCAAAGCAAACTCACCAATTTCTCAAGACCTTGCATCCTTAAATCTACCACCAAATCATTCAAAAACCAGAACCCAGAGAGAAGAATAAATGAATAAATCGCCAATAGCCCACAAAAATCCAAGCCCCAGATCCCACTTTCTACGCGGGAAATAGGGGAACGAGAAGACGTAAAAGTCCAAGGATCCACAGAAAATAGGGTTTTGTAATCACTTGGTATTTGGGTTTTCGGATTTTCTTCGGAGGAGGAGAAACGAAAACAGAGCAGAAGACCCTCTCCTTAAATTTCTCGATCTCTGCTGACACAACTTTCGTTCTGTCACGAAAATTGAACTGCCTTTTTAAGGATCTTATTATTTCAATCAATGGAAAGGGCTTTGGTAGGAAATGGAACTGAGATATATATATATATATGAAGCTGGATCAACGTGAGTGAGGCAATATTTTGTTGTAATTTTATCCTAAAAAGACACGAAAGTCTCATCCAGTTGACTTAGTCCAAGACTTCAATGACGCCCATCTGTATGGTGCCAAACTCGAGGTTGGGCTTTTGGAGGTTCCAGGATCAAAAGTGGTTCATCACACATTCCAACTCACCATATTACTGCTCTTCTCATATTTGGGTATCATCATCTGCCATTCTTCCTCTCATTGTTCTTTTCATCTTTCAGGCACCAGTCAGGCAGCCATTCCAATACCAACTGATTATTGAATCTTGAATCCACATCACGTTCAATCATATTCTTCTTCAAACAACCCTGAATCAGGACATGAAAAATCCAACCATGACTCACCCTTGGGCAGGGCCTGGGTTAACCCCGATTGGCATTGCAAGGATTGGGCCGGGCTCGATCAGGGAAAATGAGAAGTGGAAGACATGGGCATTCTCTATGAAATCATGTCACTAGGGGTGTCAAACTTAGGCGTCCCTTGGCAAGCCCGACCGTTTAAAGCATGAATCAACACTATGTGATTAATAAAAACATGTTGGGCTCAAGCTTGACCCACTTATAATTGGTCATTCCCACTGTGAGTGGCATATTTGTTGGTCACTTTGCAAAAAATGGAGAGGTGTGTTAGGAGTATTATGTGACAAAATAATGATTGCTAAACTTAAGGAAAAATTATACAGGACAGTTATAAGACCAGTTATGACATATGGAGTAGAGTGTTGAATAGCTAAGAAGATGATTTGACTAAACTGAATGTAATAGATACGATGATGCTTAGAGGATTGTGCACCAAGACCATGATAGATAAAGTAATAAATTTTTGTATTAGAAACAAGTTGGGGTTGCACCAATCCAGGACAAACCCTGTGATGACCGGTTGAGGTGGTATGGCCATGTGCAATAGAGACCTATAGATACTCTAATAAGAAATAGTGATCATATTCATTTGGAGGGAGCTAGAAGAGGCAGGGGCAGACTTAAAATGATTATTGACGAAGTGGTGAGAAAATATATGCATATGGTGTGGCTCGATTATAATATGACTATAGATAGAGTTTTGTGGAAGACAAGTACCTAGATAGCTGAATGTGTAGGGGATGTTCCTGTGATGCATCTTTAATTACTGCCTTATCTTCTTCCTTTATACCCCTTCTACTTTTTGTCTCTTCTTCTTTTGTTGTTTCTTTATTTTCTTTATTACACATCAAATCAATGTAGACAACCCCATTTAGTTGGGATAATGTTATTTTTGTTGGCCAAAACAAATCGAGCCCAACCTAGTCCAACCCATTTAGCCTGATCGAGCACAACTCTTTCGACCCCCCCCCCTTTTCATTGTGGTAGAGTTAGAACCCCCATTTGAAATTCCTATTCAAACCCCAAACTCAGTCCCAAATCCTAAAGAGTTTGCACCATTTGTTTGGTAGCTTAGATTTCAACTAATGAGTAATTTTTTAGATATCCAAATTTCAATAGAAAAGTGGCAAATTTTTAACCCTAATTTAATAGGACATTTTTATAGAAAATGATAATAATAATAATAATAATAATAATAATAATAATAATAATAATAATAATAATAATAATAATAATAGGACATTCAAAGTACTTTGTAAGGCCCAATTAAAGCCCATTTACAATTAAACATGCTTATAGCCCGTCTAAGACTATAGCCTGTCTAAGACATATTTAAATATTGTTTAGCCTGATTATAGGAAGCCTAATTAAAGCCCAAGCTCAATTGACCAATTATAAATAGTATCATGTTTGCCTAATGTAAACCTAAGTCATTAAATGGGGCGATCATGGTGTAGAGGGTCAAATCGGTTGAATCCGATTAGGTCCGATAAAGTCTGATTGATTGACACCCCTATATGTCACCATAAGACCACAAAATTTATTAGAAAATTAATTTTTCATTTCAATAAATTGGAACATTGATGATTACTTAAATAATAATAATAATAATAATAATAATAATAATAATAAAAGATTTGAAGGCTTCATTGATCACAATCGATCCTTCACATATCTTAAGTCCCTTCTCTGATATTATTGACCCTTCTCCCATTTCGACGATGGAAAAGAGAAGAAAAAAATAATAAGATAAAAGTAATAATTAATTTATCTGTTTTTCTCCCTTAGGACATAAATGATGTATTTGTTTGGCATAGAGAGGCACACAAATCGGGAATCATAAATCTCAGCCAATTGTTTGGGTAGATCAGGCAAATCTCGGGCCCATGTAAGAGGACCCCACAATCCACATGGACCAGGACAATTAAGAGGACAACCCACACCACAATTTTGACAGGTGAGTGTGAAACTGTGAGTTAGACTCGCCGGTTGAAACTGCTTTTTACTTATCTTAAGTTCTTAACCGGACGCCGAGACATAGCAAAAGGATTTATCTATATATTGATCGATGATAGAGAGTAATAGTAACACGTAACCCATAGGGCCATCACCAAAATCTCATCCGAGTCCAGCGTGGTAAGTGATAACCTTCCTCCTTCAGATTCTTCCTTTACGTCGATCTACTTACCTGGTTCCGGCCCTTACGGCGGGTCCGGGGTTTATTACCTTTCACAGAGGCGTTTAAATGGAGAGAGAGAGAGAGTGAGTGTAACCACCTCTGGCTTGATTTCTTCGCAGGCAATCTTATTTCTTAAACACGGTGAAACTACCGAAGCTTCCCTATTTATTATTATTACTGATATATTATTCTTGTTTTCATTCTCTCTGCAAGACAAGTGGGATACCGACACACCGGAGAGAGAGAGAGAGAGAGAGAGAGAGAGAGAGAGAGAGAGCTGAAGCCACTATAACTTCGTGATCGTCCCAGTTACAGTTACATGTTTCCTTATCCCTGTTTCTAGATAATTCAGGTTTCATTTCACTGTTGATTTCTTCTCGATCTACTGATTTAAGTTTCTTCTTTTTTACAAAATGGTTATCAGTGATCGTCTTCGCGAACAACATTCTCTGTAATTTAGTTATGATTCGTGTCTCGTTTTCTGTTCCTGCAATTCTTTGGAAGTCGCTTTCGGATCTTGCTTGACTTTTTCTTCGACATTTTGTCCAGATCTCTTCGAATTTTGTTTTTCTAGTTTGAACATCCGTTCATATCAGTGTTTTTTTTTACTATGGTTATTTTTTCAGAACGATTTTTTTTTTTTGGGGGGTTTAATTAGACTCATATGCAGGTAAAAAAAATGCAAGCTTCAAGTTATTCTTTAAAGGGAAGTGTAGGTTCAGAGCTACAGAACCGTAGAGTCTTCTCTAGTTTCGGTGGACTTGGAAATAGAAGTTCAAGTGTGAATAATTTTTCCCTGACAGATAGAGCTTCTGGCTGTGGTTCACGCTTTGATTCATTGGTTATGGGAGCACAACTTGCTTCTGCAAGGATGAGTGTAGATACCATCTTCAGGCCATCTCTGAAAGCTAGATCAGTCAAGGCTCGAGTTTCAGGTTTGTTCACCACGCCCCATGTCAATTCCCATCTTGTCTACTTCACTTTATTTTAAACCCGTCGTGCTAATCCATTGTGAGTTTCATCTGTTAGTTCAAATTCAGTATTGGTAAATATTGCTATTTTCATTTGGTTCTTTGTCCGCTTTGCTTGTTTCTTGGCGTACTTTCTGGTTAAATTTTCATGGGCTTGCATTGCTTTCATTTATCAATGTCACAAGTATCAAGATATCATGGACTTTCAGACCTGATTGCTAGATTTCCACTTCGTTACCTTTTTTAATGTGAGCAAGTAAATGATTATGGGCTGAAGCCTGTGACCAGTTTAGTTGTTTCTACTGTCTTTCTTCTATCTGCAGTCTCCTTGTCTATGATATTCTTGAGGGTGTCTGCCATGCATTTTATTAATGGAAAAGATAGGATTAATTCAGTCATTTATTATTATAAACCATGTCTCCTGGGTACTTCAAATTTAGAGCATTATGCCTGTGTTCGATAAATTTTGTAAGCCAATAAAAAACAGATTAAAAGACAATCGTTTTTGGGGCTAATTGCAGCCTTTAAATATTATTCTTGTGCTTGGGGTAGGGTTTTCCTATCCGTTGTTAATGTGGCAACCAATATGTCGGTATTCAACCTTTGTTGTTATGTCATGTCTGATATTTCAATGAAAAGACCATCTCTTCTTTAGTCCATGCTTGTATTGCTTAGTTGACATTTCTTTTCAATCTGCTTTTCAAATGGTAAATTTATTCAAGTTTGATGATCTACGTTTCCCAAGAGGAAATGGAAAATTGATATGAATCTTGTCGAGTCGTCATGAGCGTGCATAGCTCCTCTTTATAGGAAGTGAACATACCTCTCCTTTTGTCGGCTTTGGACAGTAGACAAGAGATTTGTTAGTGTATTTCCCTCATTTTGCTTCTGGAGAATATCAACACTGAATTTGCCTTCCCATTTGGATGAAATGAAGTTTGATTGTCCCTCGGCATGCTGACTGTTTCTTTGCTTTCTCTTTTCTTTCGTACTCTCTCTCCTGGTGGACAGCATTTCAACTTTTTTTTGGTGACCATTTAAAACCTGTAGTAAGGATCTATGTAATGTCTTTATGGAGAAGTTTCAACATTTATTTGGGTTTCTGTGCAGTACTCTTGATATCTTGGTTTCTCCACTGAGCTTTTGCACTTTTAGCATATGACATTGTGGTTTGTGTTTTTCAGGTGAAGATCTTGAGGATATTGCCTTAACCAATCCTCAAGGGAAATCGTCCGGAACAGTTTTGCCCTATGTTGGTGTTGCTTGTCTTGGAGCTATTTTATTTGGATATCATCTAGGGTGTGTAGTAGTTTAACTACTGAAAAGAACATTCTCCTTTTATTATTGGCCCATGAAATTTTACTTTTTTCCACAAAAATGCAAAACATACATATTGTGCAGACAATAATTAGAGGCTTAAAACTTGTGTATTGCATTTCATTTAATATCATAATTCAGGAAGGTTGTGCTGCTACATAGCATAGGATAAAGTCAAAAACAAGAGTGCTGCTTATCATATTCTCTTGTTCATCTGCTGCAGTGTGGTGAATGGGGCTCTTGAGTACCTAGCTAAAGATCTGGGAATTGCTGAGAACAGTGTGTTAAAAGGCACGTGCTGCAATCATTGTCTTTCTATATCTAAAGGGAGGCCTGGATCATGTGCATAGCCCTTTTTGCTTCATTCTATTTGATAGCATTAAAGCATTTCCTGTGCTATGTGAAATAGATGCCCCCTTGTATTCTTTTCTTTTCTCTCCAATAGCATAGCTCCACTAAAGTACTAAACTAAACTTTATCCCAATTAACTGGTGGTTTGTTGCATGAATCCTGTTCTGCCTTTTCAATCTTTTAAGACATAGCTGCTGTTAGCACACAAGCATCATGCCTTTCCTCACCTGTTTCACCCATATTGTTTTCTCTTCCTGAAATATTTCTTTGTAAAAGGAAAAAGATATTTAGTCATTTCTGTATCCTTTCTCTCAGATCTTGTTATATTACATTTGTATAATCGCTTTTGAGCTTCACTCTGTTACATTCAGGCCCTCTTCTCAGCTCTTGATTATATGTTACTATGTTTAAATGTCAGTCCTTGGCCTTTATGCTACCAAATACCATTGTGACTTGCTGGAGCCTTTGAAGAGAAAGAAGTGCCGGGATTTTTTAGGAGGCACCTTCTTTGGTGGATCATGTCTCTCAAAGGGTGTTTGAGCTGTTGTATCTGTGGTCTCTGTCTTGACTGAGTTTAATGGCATATCTTATGTAAAGTTGCATAGTTGATCTAATGCTGTCTTATGTGAGTAAATTTATTTTCTGGTTGAGGAGAAATAGCGTGGGGGAGGGGTAAGTTCCTCTTTGTTCCCCCTCAGCCCAACAGACAGGTCAAAGAGAGAGTAACCTTCTGATGTTCAAAATCTCAATCTTCTCATTTTATATTTTAATCCATGTTGTTTCCTGCTTTACTGTTACTATCTGGATCATGTCTTTTCAGATTTTAATTATATTTTGCAACATTAGAATTTCAATGTTTTGCGTTCATGTACTGGGATTTAAATGCTTACACTGTTCAATGTTTTGGTTAGGATGGGTTGTCAGCACAACCCTAGCGGGTGCCACTGTTGGTTCATTCACTGGAGGATCATTGGCTGACAAGTTTGGCAGAACAAGGACTTTTCAACTTGATGCAATCCCACTTGCAGTTGGGGCATTTCTATGGTTTGTCCTTTGTCATTCATAGCAAGTTTCTGAAAGTCTATTGGTAGTATGTAGTGTGTCTGACCTTGTCTGAAATATTGTTTCAGTGCTACGGCTCAGAGTGTACAGGTAATGATAGTGGGCCGCTTACTTGCTGGACTTGGGATTGGTATCTCATCTGCTATTGTGCCACTTTACATATCTGAGGTACTAACCAGTGCACTCTAATATGGTCATTAGGATTGTATATTTTTATCTTTTTTAATATACATAAATGAGAAACTACCGTTTCTTATGTCTAGATATCACCCACGGAAATTCGCGGTGCCCTTGGATCTGTCAATCAGCTTTTCATTTGCATTGGAATTCTGGCAGCATTGGTAGCTGGGTTACCGTTGGCAGGAGATCCTTTATGGTATTTCTATTACCATTTATAGAAGGGAGAGAGAAAATATAATGTTTCTTGATCCAAATTGTATTTAACACACAATATAATACACATAAATTCCAGACTTAGATTCAATCATGTACTTTCTTGTGTATGTCCATACACCCTTCTCCACTTAGAATTTTTGTAAGGGTAGTCCTGAATTTTTCATGCTTTATTTTGCCACTTGTCAAACTCCATTTGGGTTGGAATGAGACATGTGAGCAGGTGACCTTTGGTCTACCTATCCACAAAATTCCAGCCTTATCCAACATGCCACGTGGCTCAACTTGGGGTGTTGCTGTTGAGAAACCTTCTACACTTGCTGGGGTATAGAACCCCACCCCCATTAATTATTGGCTTTTTCACATTATCATATTTTTTGCAGATAAGGTTCTGTGAAGAACAAATACTAATTTTTATATTTTGAGATCTTAACGATTGTTCTATTACCATGAATATTTGATAATCTTGTCATGTCATATCTTCTGTACCTGGTGCTTTAAGTCTGAAATCCTGTATCCATTATACCAGCTTTTGTATCTCTTATCAAATTCTTCTTTAATTAGGTGGAGGACAATGTTTGGGATTGCAGTTGTCCCTTCTGTACTATTGGCATTGGGAGCTGCCTTTTCTCCCGAAAGTCCTCGATGGTTATTTCAGGTTTCCTTTACATGATCACTTAGCCATGAATTGTTAGAATTTTTAATGTTTTCATCAACACACTTGTGCTGTATGGTGATGTCATGATTTATGAGGTTATTGTTAGGAATGTGGAACTAATTCCTTATCTCTACAGCAAGGGAAGTTTTCTCAAGCAGAGACAGCCATAAAGACACTCTATGGGAGAGAAAGAGTTGTTGAAGTCATGCATGATTTAAGAGCAAGTGCTCAGGGCTCCACAGAGCAAGAAGCTGGGTGGTTTGATCTCTTCAGTAGTCGCTATTGGAAGGGTACTCTCATAATTTCAATTCACTTCCGATACTATGTCTATTATATTCTAATTCTTCAAGTGCGTGATTGACTTTTCGCTGTTGAACTAGTTTGTTGGTACTGGAAATGTGCAGATATACATTTATCTCTCTATCTCTGCCCAGTATTCTATGAGTTCAGTGGTTTCTACCTTTTCCTTTCCCTACACCCTCTCTCTTGAATCTATATAGTTTAGGTTCTATCTATCCTTTCATGGTCAGTTCTCTCTCTCTCTTCAGAGTTGCAAAAACACGCATACCCTGCCTGAGGTCAGCTACTAGTAGGTGAATTTTCTTATCCTTCACATGCCACTGTTGTTCAGCCATGGTAATGAAATAGCGACTTATTTATCTGGCAATAATTACATGTGATTAGATCTTCATTTTTACTTGTTTTGACTTTCTTTTGGGTACCACTCAACTCAACTCAACTCAGCGTTATCCCAACTAAATGGGTCTGCTCCATTCAAAGCTATACTAGTTACCAGTCCTAAATTATACATGTATTTCCTCACCACTTCTCCTAGAGTCACGTTAGATCTACCCCTGTCTCTTTTAGCTCCTTCAATCTGAATCAAACCACCCCTTCGTACTGAACATTGAAAAGCCTCCGATGCACATGTCCATGCACCTCAAATGACTTTCGCAACTTATCATGTTTGCTAGAGTTAGACTAGGATTGTCTTTCCTATTCCACCTGTGGTTGTACTTAGTTTTACTTATTATAAATATATGATGGAGGGAGACTGCCATAATATACATCGGCTGCTCCTCTCTTTGCTATCTCTCTTCTCTTCTTCTCCCTCAAGTTGCTGGTTGCAGATCTTAAGTTTTGTATAGTATCTTTTTTCTTTGTTTAAATCATACACATTTCTCTTAAATTTCTGGATTGATTTTTCTCTTATAGTATTTGGTGTTTTAATTCATAACTAAAAGCATCAAAGAGTGAGTTCCTAAGGATATTTTTATGATGCCTGTGCCTTGAAATTTGGCCGATAATTTTAAAGGTGTCTTCTATTCATTGAGAAGGGGGCAAAAAATTCTCCTCTATTAATTATTGCCACTAGTGTAGTCATTTCCCCCTCTTCTTCTCATATGCATAATGCATGTCCCCTCTTTTTCTCATATGCATGTTTGTGGCAATTGCTGTTTTGTGCTGGGACATGATAAAGCATGTGAAATACCTTAATATTTTCTAACGTATGTCTTCTCTGCAGTTGTGAGTGTAGGTGTGGCACTTTTCTTCTTTCAACAGTTTGCTGGAATAAATGCAGTGGTATATTATTCTACCTCTGTGTTCCGTACTGCTGGAATTACATCTGATGTTGCAGCAAGTGCTCTTGCTGGGGCAGCAAATGTCCTTGGTTAGTCATTTTGTCATGCTGAACATCCTTAAAGTCCTATGCAAAGGCTAAAAGATGTGAATTCTATTCATGCAGAAACTATCTGACTTTATGTTATTGGGGTTATATCTCTTTACAGGCACAGCTATTGCATCTTCTTTGATGGACAGGCAAGGAAGGAAAAGTCTCCTAATAACAAGCTTTTCTGGAATGGTAGAACTTCCTCCATTTGCTTTGTATTCCTTGACTTATCATATTTATTCCAACAGTTAGGTGTGTGGGCATTTGTTTTATATTGAAACTATACCCGTTAAACTTATTGTGATCCAAACCTTGAAACGTGGTCACCTTTCGTTATGAGTCCATTGTTTCTTCTTCCTCCCTTCTGATTTATTAACAAGTGTTGATTCAATTACGTCGAATAATGTGAACAAGGATTTATGATAGCTCAGTCTTTGTGTGGTCTGATCTTTTGTACCTCAAGTTGATGTTATCTTATTTACCACAAAGCAAAACTGCAGTGCTGGATCTTGAAGAACTGATTATTGGAAGCCACTATTTCTCCCTGATCCACTTTTTTCAACCACCCAGTGTCCTTTGAAGGGTCAAGAACGTAGCTATTGTATGTGATAGATTGACATTGTCCCCTTGAATTCGTGACCCCTGCTTGGCCAAAAACAACATTAGCTTACCCTGTCAGCCAATCAGCTGGTCATTGCACAGGTCATAGGCTGTGGCACAAGGGCATAGACTCATTGGCTGTGGCACAAGGGAATAGACTTTCTGCCTGACTAGCCGTGTGCATTTAGCAAAGATGGGGAAGCTTGATTCAGACGTATTCATTTCTTGCCTGGGGCCTTCTTGGTCCATAATGGAAAACAGTATCCAAGCTCCGTTAATCATCGCTGCATGTATTCCTATTCAACTGTTGCATCACTTTGGTTTAGGCATATACATTTGACGTCTGGAGTAAAGAGTTTAGCATCTTTTGTGATTTAAGGAGTCCCTGCTTCATATCACATGACAAATGTATGCAGCCAATGAATGAAATATTCTATTTCTGAACTTATGTTAAAAGGTACTCAATGTAGAGATTCTATCTTTGACCACGGATCTGCAGACATATATATGTCTCCTTTTTTAACTAGAATGAAATATCTAGTGAAGTATTTATGGAGAACTATCATATTATACTTTGGTACTTAACACATGCATTCTCAAACTGATGTATCATTGAAGATTGATGCATGTTTATGCTCTAAGGATCATATTAGAGCCAAGTTGGGAGTTGCCCCAATCAATGACGAGCTCCGCAAAACCCATTTGAGGGTGATTTGGCCATGTTCAAAGAAGGCATGAGGACACCCCAAGTAAGAAGGAGCGATCAGATTCGGAGTGAAGGAGCTAAAAGACATAGGGCGGGCCTAAAATGACCATAGGCGAAACGGTGGGGAATGGCATGCATAGTCTCGGTCTTGTCCCAAGTATGACCTTCGATAGAATCTATAGGAGGGCAAGGATCCATGTAGCCGATCCCATTTAGCTAAGATTCTCCTGACTTATTGGGCCCTACCTCTTTCCTTTTACTCTCATCTCTTCCTTCCCTTTTTTTTTTTGTGGATCCATGTAGCCGATCCCATTAAGTTGGGTTAAGATTGAGTTTTTTGTTGTTGTTGTATCATTCAGTATTGCAATTTGCAATTGAAACTTGGTTGGCTTAAACTATTTGTCATGCTATCAGTTACAATTATTTTCTTTGACCTTCCATGTGGTACATATGTGTGATTCCTTGTGACAGGATTCCTTGCCCATTCTGTCAGTTACAATTGTTATTTGTGACCTTCCATGTGGTACTCATGGGTGGTTCCATGTGATAAAGAATCACACTCCCATCTGGCGGCTTAAGATTCAGCAGTACCTCAAAAATGGGTCTAAGCCGCCATCTGGTTGCAAGTATAAGGGAATGATGGGAAGTGGAATCAGTTTAAAAGTGAAAATAGAAACTTTCGTGATCATGATTTTGTAACTAACTTAAATGTTCCCAAATTTAGTAACTGAACTTTCCAAACGGAATCTTTATTTTCCTTCTTCAAAGAAAGGAATTTAGTCGCAATGTAAATAAATAGTTTATAGGTTAGTTGCATGATCATTGTAATTATGACAAAATTTCTGCTTTAGTTTTATTTTACTTTCATTTCTCCTCTCTATCAACTACTCTTCAACCAGATGGAGCCTAAAGTTACAAAATGAAATTTGAAAATTTATGAAACTTTGTTCACCCTCGAAGCATTTCACCTGCCAGTTTGTGCTGAAATTGGACCGATCAGATGGCTTTTAGGGTTCTCTATTACATGGACCCACCCTTGTATATCACTCTATCCCTTTTTTCCATGTGACAAGCAAGCGGGGCCTTGCTGGGATACAAACATCACTTATTGTGATGATATTTAATTTTTCCCTATTTATCATTGGACATGAATAGAACTATACAAAAAATAAAGCTTGTATTGTGTAGATGTTACAGGACATGGTTCTGGTACTAAAGATTTCAGCATGCCCTTTTTTATTTGTCAAGGAGAGAAACTAGGTTACTTTGTTTAGTATATCTTTCTTTCATCATATGGTCAGAAAAATTTCAAATTGTGGAAAACAGTTCAAAATATCAGTACTATTTGGTCTGCAAGTAAAATCCACTAACATGACACTCCCCCTAAAATAAAAGATAAAAATGAAAAGGGTTGGTTCTCTTGTAGCACATCTTGAGTACCACATAAGGTTTTCAAGTTGGATGATCTCTGTTCATGATTTTTTTGATTTGGCGCATGAGATAGTAAATAGTATTGTCACTTTCACTTAGAGAACATCGTTTTTATTTATTTAGGTGGGGTGCTGGATAAACCTGTGATATATTTCAATCTAATTTTGGAGTGTTTGAAGATCCCGTCCTTTTTAAGTACCAACAACCCTGTCTACAAAGAAAAGGAAGTCCTACTATACTAATCACTGCTCCTATTTGTGTGATGTGGTATTTTCTCTCAAGGCTACTTCAATGTTGCTACTCTCCTTGTCCTTCACTTGGAAAGCTCTTGCACCATATTCTGGACCCCTTGCGGTCATTGGTACAGTCCTGTAAGTTAATGCTCTTCTTTCCCATTTCTCTAATGTTTCTTTGTAGTCTAATAATAATATATATAAGTATTTTTTTTTTGACCAGACACATCTAATTTTGCTTTAAATCAATTGAGCAGCTATGTGTTGTCCTTTTCATTGGGGGCGGGACCTGTGCCAGCTCTTCTACTCCCAGAGATATTTGCTTCCAGAATCAGAGCCAAAGCAGTTGCCTTGTCCTTGGGCATGCATTGGGTAAGTCTAGGAGAACCAGATCTTACACAGTCCCTCTCCCTTTTATTGTTAAGCTTTTCAAAGGTGAGAACTACTTTTGCTCCTCACCATTCAAGGATCTTTTATTGCTTCAGTAGGCTGGTTAGCTTGACTGTGGGGTTACCTGTTGTTGTTATTTTTTTTTTTTTTTTGGGGGGGGTTGTTGTTAGAAATCCCTATTTTTGGTTAGAAAATGTTCTTATTTTTAAAGCTCCTCTACGTCTCTTACCCTGAGAAATGAACTAATTTTATTTGGTGTGTAGTTGATTGATATGAGAGAGAATCATATTGGTTTCTGCAATTGAAACGGTGAATGGGGTGTGTACCCTTGGTATGCTTACTGTCAACAGTGTCAATCATTTTCCTCTCATGTCAAGTACCATTCAAATTGTGAACTAGACCATGTAATCTCTTCTCAAGAAAGTATCTTTGATACTTCCCATACCCCAAGAACATCCTCAGAAGAATCCCAGATGTTAAGTCTGTGGAGCCTTGTATACTTGTTATCTTAATCGTAAATGTTTCTAAGCACTGCTTAATGTGCTGGTCAGCTAATTTAGTGGAGGATGACCATCACCCATTGAAGCATCAACATGAACGCCAAAAGCATGGAAGATTTTTGCAGGCTTGCATAATTGTTATAATCAGATCATTTTGTTTTTGAAGATTAATGGCAATCATGAACATATTTGGGAAAATGTTCATCATTCTCTTGGTGGTCTAGAAATTGTTTTCTTAATCTCCTGTGGCACTTCAAATGATGACTTTTTATCCCTGACAAATGTCATTGTTATTTTTCTCTATCAACATCAGCTGTTTTTACTCTTTATTTTCTTGCATGTTTCTCTCTTTTTGTATTAGTAATGGACGTAATGAATGCCCATGTAACAGGTGTCCAACTTTGTCATTGGTCTGTACTTTTTGAGCATGGTAACTAAGTATGGAATCAGCACGGTCTACTTGGGATTTGCAGCGGTCTGCCTTCTCGCTGTTTTGTACATAGCTGCTAACGTAGTTGAAACAAAAGGGAGGTCCCTGGAGGAAATAGAACTTGCTCTTAACCCTACAGCTTGACCGTTTCGCCAGAAGTACGGGTAATAATGACTCCAATAAAACTCAGAGGAGGCGATTTCTCTCCCGTGGAGCAGAATTTGTTGGTAGATGTGCTCAAATGACGCATGGTCCTGGTAGCTTCAAATGTTTATGTTTCAAAATGTTATCTGAGCAATTGGCTGTTAGTTCTGATCAACTTTTTTTAATGCCTGTATGGACATCTGGAGGCCTGCACTGGTGAATCAGGTTGCCTTGTGATTATTTGTTAGTGAGAATTCACCATTTTCTCAAGTTCATCTCAGTTTCTATTCTGAAATTCTCTTTCTAGTTCTAGATTCAATACATCTTGTTGCCAACTTCTCCCTGGTAATTTCATTCCTTGAACCGTCTTGCACTTTTTAGCTTTATCCTGCCATTAATCTCCATTTGATTTGATAAGTGGATGGATGGTGGAACCTACTTGTGCTCAAACCTTGGGTGCTAAACAATATTCTACATGGCATTTTAATTATGTCTTTGAATTTTGAACTGAAGCAGGGAGAAACACAAGTAAAGGATTCAAAATTATGGCTGTACCTAATCATTGGATTCTTAAGGGTAGATACCACAGAAGGGAAGATATTGTGTCATTGTTCAACACCATCAGATACTAGGTTAACTTTTTCCTGACCCTATTGAGTTCGATCTCTGAAGACAAAAGGACTACCAGATGACATCACTTGAAAGCTTGGCTTATAGTAGTTTATACAATCATATGGGATCATATTTATAAATATATATTTTTTTTAGTATGAAAATTTTACTTCCTTTCTTAAATATCCTTTGCAACAATATAGACATAATGGTTTGCCAACCCACTGTAGAATCGAAACCTATTTGATTATTAGTTGGTTTCAATTTTCTAAATCAAAATTGATTAGTAATTGGTTTGCTTTAATGGGAGGGTGTATAGAGCATCTTTAAAGTGCGGTAGCATGGTCTTTCTGGTGCTCTCTGCCCTTGTATGAAGGTGGTTAAGGTTTTCCTTCACTGTACAGAGGGCCCTGCCCCGAGCCGGAGATCTCCTCGGCTACTTAGTTACTGACTTTGCTTCAATGTCTATTTTGGCTGATTTCTTATGATATGCTCGACTTCTTCTTTAGTATGTTCATCTACAACATCTGGTGGTGCCCTCGTGGGCACGTTCCTCTCTCTGGGTCGATCTAGTCTAATCGAAGTCAACTGACACACATGGAATATGGGGTGAGTTTTCACCGAGTTGGTTGCTTGAGTCTATAGACTACCTTTCCTATCCTTACTCTTTTGGATTTGATTGGCTGATTTACGGATATCGAGGCACTGTAAGTAATAGGACTTGTCATCAACACTCAATCTTAGGCTATGTTTGGTAGCCAAGAGAAGAAAAGAAAAGAAAACAAAGGAAAAAAGAATCTACGAAAGAAAAGAAAAGGAAAAAGAAGAAAAGAAATGAAATGGTAAGAAAATAAAAAGATTATGTATGTTTGGTTATCAAGAGAAGAAAAGAAAAGAAAAGAAAAAAATTCAAAAAATTTAAAATTTTAAGAGAGAAATAGACACATGGGAAATCATTGTGTAATTATTATTTTTTAATATTTCTCATGTTTTCTTATATTTTTGGTAAGAAAATTTTTTGGAAACAAAAGAAAACTTCACAATTTTCAAGAGAAATTTTGAATTTGAAAAGGGGAATCTTCTCTTGGGTAAAGACATATCAAATGCAAAGAAAAATTCTTCACCCATTTCACATTTTGTACTTTTTTTTTTTCTTTTCTTTTCTTTGCTACCAAACACAGCCTTAGAGTAGAGCAATGGAAGAAATTACCGTCTTTGGCTTTAGGAATAGTCTCTCTTGCACTGGATCGGATATTGGATCTCCTTCTAAAGAAGGGTTGAGTTGCTGAATCACGAGGACATCCACGCTGTCTCTAGTTAGCCATCAGGAATACCTTTTCTAGTGATCTGGTGGGAAATTCATTCTACTATCACGGACAGGGGATCCGATCCAGAGCATATCATCGTTTGCTCCGCCATTGCTTTGGACGTGAGAGTTGAGTGAGAATATGACGTGTGCTGGTCCTCCTGGGACAGTGGACGGATAAATGCACCACTATTACAAGAACCTAAATGTACAACTACTGTGCCGGTCTCCCTGGACCTGGACGGTTGGATAAATGCGACGCTATTGGGTACAGGCGTACAGCTCAACTGCATAAGAACCAAAATACAACCCTTCCCACTTCAGTCATTTCTTGTCATTGCCTGGGCCTTGTTTGAGTTCTGCTGTTGTTCGATTTCCATGGCTGCTCACAGACTTGCTGTGATCATCAAGAACCCTCTGAACGAGGATGAATTTCTCCTTGTAAGGCAGAACCGGCCACCGAAATTTCGGGACGATGAATACGACTCCTATGTTGATTCCGATCTCTGGGACTTGCCTTGGGCTTCATTGACTCCTTTGGACAGAGAAGATTCTCAATCTAAATTCGTTGTTGAAGGAGCAGAATCTTGTTCTGATAAGCTCAATTTGATGAAGTTTAATGTCGATTCGGCTCTCGACCAGGTATTAACTTTATCCACTCAAAACTGAGCACTGGTAATTTCTCAGTCATTACCATCTCTTGTACGTAGTTCAGTTGTACCGCAACTCTGCACATTCCTCTCAGTTTCTGATGCCGCCTCATTACATGCGTTGGTTTCATGGGATGAGGACAAGAAAGAAGCTGATTTGCTTCTTCTGTCTCGTGGGTATGTCTTACTTCGTTTTATTTACAAAGGTTTAATTGGGTTGCTTGGTAGATCTTTTCACAATTGGGTTTCCGAGGACCGACTGGTGGGCACTGGGCGCTCTGGAAGTATGTAGAGGAAGCTGATTTTGGCCCAGCGCCTCAGCTTAATACAGTCTTCATCCTTGGGAAGTTGACATCGGAAGCTGAAAATGGCAAAGGTTTGCACTTTGGAACACAATCCCGTTTTCTTTTGATAACTTGTTAATGCGGTGATTATAATCTTATAACTTTTGATTGAATTTTTTCACTCAAAATGCAATATTAACAAAGCTACTAATAATTCTTATATAGAAAAAATACAAATTACAAAAAGTGAAGGGGTATTAGAGAGAGAAAAAGGAAAATCCATTGGAACAAACCAAGCAGGATGCAACGGTTTTTTGGAGTTGCTTAGGAACTAATTCTTCTACATTTGTTGTTATAAGGCATAGTTTGCATTATATTGATAAAGAACATAGTTTTAAAACATGATCTAGTATTTGAGGTATCTTGAGCTGTATAGATATCAACCGCACTTGCTTTTGATACTAAACCGATATGGATTGGCTGACACACCTGAAAAGTGACTTTTAAGATTGTATAAGATCAATGTGATCTGATCCATCCTATCCGTATTGATGTTGTCTGAAACCAATATGGGAACCAACACCAATATCGATACGATACTTAGGACTATGGTAAAGAGCTTCGAATGATTAATAGGTTCCTTCCATCTTGGGATTCTATTGGTGTTTCCCCTCTAGATCTGTAGCCTTCTTTAGAACCTAACTAAAAGTATTATCACCACACAAAATCCAGGCATGACTTAAAATGAGCTCAATTATAGTAACTTCAAGGTAATGATTTGACTTAAAACTCTAGAATCTGCAGTATAACATTGTGATTTACTAATCTTTTTCCTATTTTCCAGTATTTATAATGAGAATAATTTTCTAAATTTTTTCTCTTTTTTGGTCCATATGCTGTGATAAATATTTTTCTCTACACCATTGGAATCTTCAAATGTTGTCCTAGTCCTACCCGATTGCATCAGGAATTTCTTTTGATGGGATTTTGCAAAACAGACAATATGCTCATGTTCAAGTTCGGAACTATGGGTTTTTTGCAGAATATGTTGCGGAGCTTATTTTCAGTTTTAGATTTTTTTTTTTATAAATAATTATGGGAAGATTCTGTTTTGCTTTCCCATTATTGGAGTTGATAATTACCTTTTTATTTTTGATTCTCATCTTGTGATGTTATCTTTCTTGTTGTCACACATTTTGCTGCCTCTTTGCTTATTCTAGAAATTTGAAAGCTGTAGCTAATGCTGGAAAGGTGCCTGCAGGGGTATCTAAGTGGATGTCTATTCCAAGTTGCCTAGAGTTTCTTTTGGAGGTGAATCCAAATAATGATCGTGTGGGACCTCTAGTAGGTGTTGGGCTTCTAACTAATTTGGTTCATTCTAGAATGCTAAACGTTCCATCACCCTTGCGCTACCAGGTTAGATTATTATCTTCCAACCGAGCGTGTTCTGGTGGATGAAAAGAATGCATTTTGTCAAAAAATTGTCGTGGCCATATATCAAATGTGTAAATGTTATTTGGATCTTTTTCACATCATCATATTCTAATACAAGCCTACAATGATGGCTTTGCACCCCAAGTCATATCCAAAGACTAAAGGTGTTGTGTGATTTCCATGCACTAGCAGAAGTCTTTATGCACTTGCAACAGGTTAGTAATCCATTTTAATTATGAATATATGTACATCTTTTCAGGAGTACCCACCTGGCATCACAATTGTACCTATCGAAAGTAGAACAGCAAAGCCTTTCCGTACAACAAATTTGGTTGTAGTTGCACCTGATATTGTTAGTAGTAGCCGTGTAGATGCAAGTTTTTCTGCTTATGGAGATGCCCTAATAATGGACCCAGGGTGCCACTCAAAATTCCATGCAGAGGTATGAAATGAAAACTTTGTTTTTTCTGTATCAAGGTTGTGTGCTTAATACAATTCGTTGTATGGCATTAGGCATGTCAAAGCAAGTAAAAGTGCCGACTCTTTATCACCTTAATTTTGGGGGTACTGTACCCAAAAAAAGGGGGGGGGTAAAATAACTGAATCTTGATCTAGCTAGGGGAAATGCTGTCTGTCTATCACTTTAATATGGGGAGTGATGCAGCAAAAATTGATTGGATGATCTTCCCTACAGTTCCTGGTGCTCCAGCTGACTTGCACAGAAGAGAGGACAGGGGAGAGCCGGGCTGACCCGACAGGGGACTTTCCGATGCCTAAGATCTTTTCACAACAGATGCTCAAGAGGGCTTTTCCAGTAAAATAAGTCCTCGATCCCCATAATGGAGGCTTACCGTGATATTTATTGACTGCTGATGGAGGAAGAATGGGAGACGTTTGTGAAGAGTCCTGTTTAGGTGTAGAGTCCTTGAGGGGAGTGGCTCTATGATTCTAGGAATATTCCGGGTCCTAGGGTATTCCAGGTTAATATTCCCCTCTTATCTCATAAATGCCAACCGTGTGAGGGATAGATGTCTCTGGTGACGTGCAGTGGATAGAGTCCTGTCCTTGTGAATAGGGATTACGTTCCTTGAATGTAGGAGGGGATGAGAGCACGTTTCTGGGAACATTGTTGTTGACATCGGGCCGAGGTGGCAGCATGGCCAGATGAGAGGCCGAGGTGGCAGCTTGGGCTGATGGAGTACTGAGGTAGCAGTACGGCTTGATAGAGGGCCGAGGTGGAAGCATGGCCTGATGGGGGCTGAGGTGGTAGCATGGCCTGATGGAGGGCCGAGGTGGTAGCTCAGACTAATGGAGGGCCGAGGTGGCAGCACAGTCAGATGGAGGGCCAAGGTGGCAGCACGGCCATATAAGGTATCAGTGTAGCATTGGTCAAGATGCTCCTTGCCCATGCCGTGGTTAGGGAGAAATACCCTCATCACCAGCCCCCTGCTCTAGCGGTTCGGCTCAGACAGCTAGAGCATTAAATTTCGTTGACTTTTTTTATCGTGCGCCGTCCGCTCAGCGCGAAATGCCCTTGATGTGCCACGTGTCTCGGAGTCGTTATTTCACCTTAGGCAGGCAAAGAGACCGCTCCTATTCGCCGTTGATTTCAACAAGATCCAACCGTTCATTCTCCACCGCCTTCTCCTATAAATAGGGTACGTTTTTCCCAGAAGTCTTATCATTCGATCTTGTGATAAAGTCAGCTTAGCTCGCTCCTATCATCACAGAGTTTTAGAGCAACTCGGTGTCGTGAACAACGCTCCTCGCTCGTCCTTACTAGTTCGTCCTGCAACAAGTAAGTACGATTATGGTTGTGACTCGTCGATCCTCTGCTCAACCCTCCGCGTACCCTAGCACTAGCCCCGGAGATCCCAATATGGCATCCGCACGTGATCCGGACTCACCCAACCAGACCCCCTTGACGACTGTGAGGCCTTGGGAAAATCACCCTGAGTGCGCCATTCCCAATCCTTCGTCCTCTAGTGACGATACTTTCAGTAGTCAGGGCTCTAACGACAACTCCGGTTCTGACTGCAGCTCGGGCTTGGGCAGCAGCTCAGGCTTTGAGTCTGTGGAGGTGGTCTCGCCTTAGATCGTCCCGACCAGGGTTGGAGTTGGCTTGGTTACCTCAGCTTAGCCCCCCAATGCCACGGTAGCAGGCACTTCGGGTTGCGGGCCCCTCGGGTGCCAAAGTCCCTGAGGCTGGCCAGGCAGAGTCCGAGGGGGAAGGCTCTGCCTCCTCTGGAGAGAAAAAAACTGCGGTGAATATCCCAAGCATCCTAACGCCCAAAGTATTCGACCTGATCTGGAATCGATACGGCATCCCAAATTACGTGGTGATGCGCATCCCAGATGAGAACGAACGAGTGGACGCCTCTGGGGACGAGGTTACCCTTTACGATGTAGCCTTCCAGAGCGGCCTGAGGATTCCTGTGCCCGAGCTGGTCAGCTCGGTCCTGAAGCACTGGTGCCTCGCTCCCAGCCAGCTGACTCCGAACTCATAGCAGGCTGTTCTTGGCTTTGAGATGTTTGTCTCGAACTTGGGTCGGACTGCGACGCTGGACCTATTCAGGAAGATGTTCTTGGTGAAGAGGCACACCTCAGGGTGGTACTACTTCACTAAGAGGGAGAGGGACGGTCCTTACAGTGATCTGAAGATGTTCCTCAATATGCCTTCCTCGGTGAAGAAGTGGAAGGAGGAGGCGAACCCCTTCAAGAGCAGCTGGGTCAAGCCCACCCTCTCTGTGCTGAACCAAGCACCCAAGCTCTCCCCAGCTGACCTCCAAACATATCAGATGTGTTTGGGTGGGGAGGCTGTGGATGTTTGCATTTTGTAGGATGAAGACTTCCTCCGGGAGTTTGAGCTGAGTGAAGTCCTTGGTGAGGGTCCGATCGAGTTCGGTTATGGTGGTTCAGCTTGGTTTTTTGCAGTTTTAGCTTGTTTCCATTACTAACGCGGCTCAGCTCTTTCTTGTCTTGCAGTGGTTAATGTGAAAGTAGACAATAAGGCCTTGGCTGCGGCGGTAGCGGAGGCGAGGAAGAAAGAGGCCGCTGGGCAGGTTGCCAAGAAGGCCGGCGACAAGGGCAAGGCCATGGCGAGCCCCAACCCAGGCGCCAAGGTCTCTCCTCCCCCCGGCGCGGGCAACAAGTCCTCGCCTCTGATTATCGAAGGTAAGCAAGGGAAGGAGATGCCCCCTCCAGTCCAATATTCAGCTCGGCACGGGACTCCAGGCTCTCTGAAAGGGAAGGAGCCAGCTGGCTCTGGAAAGAAGGCGTCGGGGCACACCGGCACGCTTGACAGAGTTGGAGTAGGGGCCGACGGCCAGAAAGGAGGCCCTCGCCCGTGGACGAGGGGCAGCACGGCAACCCTCCCAAGGTGGCTTGAACGGGGAAGCAGCCCGCGGACCCCTGGGTGGAACTACTAGAGACGGCACCATTCTCGACCCCGTTGCAGCTCGGGTTTGGTGCCACCGTAGCCGTCCCAAGAAGGACGTTGCCCGTGTGAGGAAGTTGCCTGATATCGACTTCGCGGAGCAGGTCTACGCCCGGATGGGGGACTTAAGTATTTCCCGCCTCTTACCCTTTGTGTTTATTTCAGTTCCTAGTATTCATGGCTCCGTTGGATGAATGCAAGGTTTCGCTTATGTGGTGGAGGCCTCCATTCGGTTCGAGAACATGGCCGTTGCTCGCAGCAAGTTGGATGACGAGGTAAAGCTCCTGCGGGGGGAGCTTCAGATGGCCAAGGGTTAGTTGGAGAGTGAGAAGAGAGGCCCGATCTGAGGAGCAGAGGGCGAGAGACCATGAAGAGAGGGCTAGCGAGCTGGAGTGCGAGGTGGCTAAGCAGCTCAGGATCAACAGCGGCCTTGTCAAGGAGAAGGACGCACTCCAGAGAGAGTTGGCCGAGGCGCAGGAAGCCAGCAAAAAGAAAGAAGTTGAACACTCAGCTCGGATTTTCGAGCTGAAGAAGAAACATCAGACCGAGCTGGCTTCGAACGATGAGGTCGCTGCTGAGCGGTGGCTGAATTCTGAAGTTGGGCAGGAATGGCTAGTTGATGTCAATGTCTTATTTCATGCCGACTCAGAAGACGTCATACAGCTCGTCTTTGGCAAGACGCCAGATTATGATTTCTCTGAGTACGAGCAGCGCGCTCCTGCCATAGCTCCCTCTGTACAGCTCGTTGGTCAAGCCGAGGTCGGTGAGGAGGTGACTCAAGTCGACCCTAAAGCCACCAAGTGAACCACCTCACTTCCTCCTGATCCAACCCCCTAGTTTCTGCAGTACTGATGTTGTGCTTCTTGTAGATTTTTTTTTCTTCATTGCGGGAGCGATGTAACCTTCTTCCTTCTCTTCTTTCTTTTTTTCTTTTTGTAAAAATCCCATTTGGGGGTTGATGTAACTTTTGAGGGTTTCTTCTCGAACTTCGTCTATGAAGTCGATGTTTGCTTGGAGCCCGGCTTCGTTCTGTGAAGCTTCGAACACTGCTGATCGGAACGAGGCTTGGGTTACCTCCACAGGGGTTAATGCTTCGGTCCCGTATGCCAATCGGAACGACGCCTCTTTTGTGGGGGTCCGAGCTGAGGTACGATATGCCCAAAGTACACTGAGTAGTTGGTCTGCCCGGTTCTTCTTCTCCCGGTCCAGCCTCTTCTTTATTCCATCTAGAAGTATGTGGTTGGCTTTTTCTGCCTGACAGTTTGATTGTGGGTGTGCTACAGCAGTGTTTCGAAAATCAATGTCAAATTTACTGCAGAAGAGCCTGAATTTCCGATTGTCGAATTGTCAACCATTATCTGTGACCAGTACCTTTGGGACACTATAACGGTATATGACGTCGTCCCTTACGAACTTCTCCATTGCCTGCTCAGTGATTTTGGCTAGGGGACATGCCTCCACCCATTTAGTGAAGTAATCAATAGCGACAATCAAGAATTGGACACCGCCCTTTCCTTTCTTGAACTGACTTAGGATATCCATTCCCCACATTGCGAACGGGATCGGGCAGATTACGGAACTAAGTTCTATAGTCGGGACGTGTGGTACTAGGGCGTGTACTTGACACTTAAAGCACCGCCGGACGAACTTCGTTGCATCTTGTTGCATTTTTGGCTAGTAGAATCCTTGGCGCAACACCTTGTAGGCCAGTGCCCTTCCCCCGATGTGTCCCCCACAAATTCCTTCGTGGACTTCGCGAAGTGTCTCTTCAGCTTGGTTCGGGGGCAGGCACTTCAGCAGGGGCCAGGATATTGTCCTTTTGTAAAGTGCACCTTGGAGGGTGTATTTGGCTGCTCTCCTTTTGATTGCCCTTGCTTCTATTTGATCTCTTGGGAAATGTCCGTCAAGCAAATAGTCCACAATGGGGTCCATCCCGCTCGGCTTGGATTGCTGCGTATTGCTGCACACCAATTCTTGCTCATAGGTAGGTTGGTCTAGTACTTCAAAATATACCGAGCTTGCACAGTCCCCGAGTTCTGCTGTAGCTAGTTTGGAGAGGGCATCTGCTATTGCATTTTCTTCCCGCGGGATCTACACCATTGCGAATGTGTTGAAACTGGTCATCAGACGACATACTTCTTTCAAATATTTGGCCATTCTCTCTTCTTTGGCCTCGTATTGCCAGTTGACTTGGTTAACAATTAGTTGGGAGTCATTATGTGCGACCAGGTCGTCTGTCATTACTACCTTTGCCAGTTTGATTCCCGCAATCAGGGCTTCATATTCTGCCTCATTATTTGTTGCGGGGAATAAAATCTAAGGGCGTACTGTATCGTGAATTCCTTAGGGCTTTGCAGCATAAGTCCTACGCCGCTCCTTGTTGTGGTGCTGGATCCATCAACGAAGAGTTCCCACTTTTGGCTCAGCTCGGCCTCAAGCTCTACTGCTTCTTCAGTTTGTGTACATTCTACCAAGAAATCAGCCAGTGCCTGGCCCTTGATTGCGCTTCTTGGTCGGAATTCAATGTTATGCTCACTTAACTCGACATCCCAACTCACCATACGCCCTGCTACGCTGGGACTGTGAAGTGAATTTCTTAGCGGTTGATCAGTTAGTACAGCGATGGCGTGTGCTTGGAAGTAGGGCCTTAATTTCCTGGCTGTCACGATCAATGCCAGTGCAAACTTCTCAATTCTCTGGTACCTTGTCTTAGCTTCTAGGAGCACATGACTCACATAGTAGATGGGCCTCTGGGTCTTTCCCTCTTCCCTCACGAGGACTGTCCTAACGGCTATTTCGGAGGTAGCGAGGTAAAGCTATAGCTCTTCTCCAGGGTCTGACCGGCTCAGCAGAGGGGGCCTGGTTAGGTAGGCTTTGATTTCATCGAAAGCTGCTTCTCATTCCTCCGTCCAGTGAAATTGCTGTTGACCTTTTCCTCCTTTTAGTAGCTTGAAGAAAGGAAGACACCTATCCCCAGCCCGGGATAAGAACCTGTTAAGTGCGTCCAGGCACCTTGTCAGTTTCTAAACTTCGTGAATGTTTCTTGGCGGACGCATTTCTTGAATGGCCTCGATTTTGGAGGGGTTTGCCTCTATTCCCTTTTACGATACTAGAAAGCCCAAGAATTTCCCAGAGGTTATTCCAAATGCACACTTGGTTGGATTTAGTCTCATCTGGTTCTGCCGTAGGACATCGAAGGCCTCCTTCAGATCTAGCACATGATCAGTGCCTTTCGCGCTCTTGACCAGCATATCATCAACGTAAACTTCCATATTTCTTCCGATCTGGCTTCGAAACATTGTATTCACCATCCTTTGATAAGTGGCTCTGGCATTCTTTAGGCCAAAAGGCATTGCAGTGTAGCAGTAGTTGCCCTGAGTGGTGAGGAAAGCAGTTTTCCCCTCATCTTCCACCTTCATCTTTATCTGGTTATAGTCGGAATATGCGTCCATGAAGGTCAGCATCTCGTGGCCCGCAGTCGAGTCTATAAGGGAGTCAATCCGGGGCAAAGGATAGCAGTCTTTGGGATAGGTCTTGTTCAGGTCAGTGTAGTTTATGCATATCCTCCACTTTCCATTGGACTTTGGAACCGTGACCACATTGGCAAACCAGGTTGGGTACTTTACTTACCTCACAAACCCCGCGGCTAAGAGTTTGTCAACCTCCTTGTTGATGATGGTGTTCCGCTCAGTCGCGAAGTTCCTGTGCTTCTGCTGGACAGGCTTGAAGCGAGGGTTAACGTCCAGACTGTGCTCGACTATGGCCCTGGAGATGCCGGGCATATCAAAAGCCTTCCATACAAAAATATCAGAGTTTTCGCAGAGGAAGTTCAAAATCTCGTCATAAATCTCGTCGCGGCGTTGGGAGCTCAGCAATGCTCTTAGCTGAACAGTTTTTGATGGCTCGGCCTCAGTGATTGGGACGGTAAGCAGCTGTTCCACTGGCTCGGCTCGGGTCAGGAGGCTTTCATCTCGGCAATCAACAATTTCTACCGTACACGCTAGGCCCTAGCATGGTTTCTTGACAGATTTTATGAAGTTGGCATAGCATTCCCGGGATTCCTTCTGGCTGGACTTGCATCCCCCGACTCCATTACTGGTGGGGAATTTGACTTTCATGTGCTTAGTGGACACAATTGCCCCAAGGCCATTGAGACCAGGTCGGCCAAGGATTGCATTGTAGGGTGAGGCGATCTTGGAGACCATAAAAGAAACCATGGTAGTGGCTGTAGGAGCTCCTTGTTCGATGGTTACGGGCAAGTCTACAACTCCTTCTAACTCAGCTGGTGTGCCTGAAAATCCGTACAAGGGTCCTGGGGCTGGCTTTAGGGCCCCAGTGCCAAGCCCCAGTTTTATGAAGGCTTCGTAGGATATGAGGTCAACGGAGGCTCCTGTGTCCACTAGGACCCTGTGGAAGGGGTGGTTGGCCACCACCAATTGAACTACGACGGCGTCGTTGTGAGGCCAGTTCAACTCTTTCAGATCTCTATCAGAGAACGTAATGGGTGGATCCATTCTGAGGGCTTTGACAGGTTGTTCCGTGATGCACACGAACCACGCGTGTGCTTTGGCTTTTCTGATTGATTCCGTCGTGAGTTCGCCCATGATTGTTAGAATGGCTGGACCCACTGGCTGGTTATCGTACGCATCAGCTCCGTCCGTGGCTGATTCCTTGGGTGGCTCGGCCCTATCTCGGCTCGGCCTGGCATCATCTCTTCTCTTCTCAGGCCAGTTCCCTCCATATTTCTACTTTAAATACTTGTTAAGGTATCCAGCCTTGCTGAGCTCATCAATTTCCCTTTTCAGAGGCTTGCAGTCTTCAGTGTCATGCCCATGGTCTCGGTGGTATCGGTAGTACCGGTTGGGGTTCCTCTCCTCTGGTTTAGCCATCATTGGCCTGGGCCAGCGAAAATACTTCTGATCATGGATCTCTAAGAGTAGGTTTGTTCGGGAACGATCAAGTTCATATCGCTCAGGTTCAGCAGTGTCAAGCGCCGATCTGTTCTGTTCTTCTTCGGCTCAACGGGAATCGTCCCTAGGCCTCAAAGTCCTTTTCTTCTCCTTCTCTGACTGATCACCCCTGTCAGCTATCCCTCTGGCGGCCAGGACTTCCTCCATGTTGACGTATTGATTGCATCATCTTAACAGCTCGGGCATTGTTTCTGGCAAGTCAAGGGCCAGAGACTGGACCAGATCAGGGTGCATTACCTCGTTGAACAACGTGCTATACGCCACTCCTTCCGGTAGGTTTTTTACCTCTAGTGTCACCTTGGTGAATCGGGCAAGGAACTCTCTTATAGTCTCTCTTGATTCCTGCCTCATGTTCATCACGTTTTGCGTAGTTTACTTCTACTTCATACTTGCTTGGAAACGTGTGAGGAACGCTCTTGCCAGCTCTTCATAGCTGTGGATGGACCGGGGCTGCATGTTTGACATCCATACCAGTGCAATTCCTTTTAATAAGGCTACGAAGGCTCGGCAGAGAATGGCTTCTGACCTACCATGAACCGTCATGGCTGAGCTGTAATACAGCAGATGATAATGGGGATCTGTGGTGCCGTCATATCCATTGAAGACGGGTATCACAAAATTTGGGGGTAGCTCATCGTCTATCAGTTTGTCGGATAGTGCATTATGGGCCAGAGTTACAGTTATGTCGGTCAGGTGCCTTTGCCTCTGCATTCCTTCTACTCGCTTAGTGAGGCGCTGTATGCAGCTCTCCAAGTCGTCCCTTCTCGCCTTGGCTCGGTGGTCCGGGGAGCGGTGTGCCCTTTCACCTCTTCTAGGGCTTCTTCCTCGGTCTTGATGACCACTAGGCTGATCCTGACCTTGCCGTGATGCACCTCTGGTCGGCCTGGTGGGCGAGCTCTGACCCTTATGGGGTTGATCTTGCCAAGCTATCCTCTGGGAGTTCTCGCATTCTTCTTTGTGCGGATGAGTGCCTCTAGTGAGTCTTTGAGGCGATAGCTGGCGTCTTCCTACCCGGGGTGAGGATCTGTGGGCATCATGTGTCTCTGGACTCTGATGACGTGCGGAACGACGAGCTCTCCCATTCTGGGGCAGGAATGGGGCCTTGCTTGCGCCCTTCGGTAGGTGACCGGGGTGGTACCGAATGAATAGTGCGTGATGTTCTGGCCGACCCCCTCCTAGCTGTTGATTGAGGGGTGGCACTGCTGTCAGGAGATTCGTCGTTGGGTTGTCTATCCAGAACAGGCCTAAGTGGCTGAGCTGAACCAGTCCGTGGCATAGGGAGTGACGAGCCGAACTGACGTATGAAGTCCCGCACCAATGTGTTTGTCGCTAACACCTGCAGTTACAGGCTCCGCATCTGCTCTTCCATATTTGGGTGAGTCACCCGGGATGATGGGACATGGCGAGATAGCTGAGGGTTTTGCTCGCGCTGATCTCCCTCTCCCTGGGCAACTTGCGCATCAAGCCGGGCTTGCTGGGGCCCTCTTGGAGGGGTCTCTGTCGGGACATTCTCCTGCTCTGCCATTGGTGGGAAATGGGGACGTCCAAGTGGTAACTCGCGGGTGGATCTTATTCGTGTTGTCGCAGAAGAAATGACCTTCTTACTCCTTAATTGCATTGGTCTAAGATGGCTTTTTGTAACAGTTTCCCACGAACGGTGCCAGTCTGATGCAGCAAAAATTAACTGGATGATCTTCCCTGGAGTTCCTAGTGCTCTAGCTGACCTGCACAGAAGAGAGGCCAGGGGAGAGCCGGGCTGACCTGACAGGGGACTCTCCGATGCCTAAGTCAGATCTTTCCACAACAGATGCTCAAGAGAGCTTTTTCAGTAAAAGAAGTCCTCGATCCCCATGATGGAGGCTTACTATGATATTTATAGGCTGCTGATGGAGGAAGAATGGGAGACGTTTGTGAAGAGTCCTGTTTAGGCGTAGAGTCCTTGAGGGGAGTGACTCTGTGATCCTGGGAATATTCCAGGTCCTAGGGTATTCCAAGGGAATATTCCCCTCTTATCTCGGAATGTCCAACCGTGTGAGGGATAGATGTCTCTGGTGACGTGTAGTGGATAGAGTCCTGTACTTGTGAATAGGGATTACGTTCCTTGAATGTAGGAGTGGATGAGAGCACGTTTTTGGGAACCTTGTTCTAGTCATCGGGCCGAGGTGGCAGCACGGCCAGATGAGAGACCGAGGTGGCAGCTCGGGCTGATGGAGTACTGAGGTAGCAGCACGGCATGATAGAGGGCCGAGGTGGAAGCACGGCTTGATGGGGCTGAGGTGGTAGCACGGCCTGATGGAGGGCCGAGGTGGAAGCACGGCCCAATGAGGGCCGAGGTGGCAGCTCGGATTGATGGAGGGCCGAGGTAGCAGCACGGCCAGATGGAGGGCCGAGGTGGCAGCACGGCCAGATAAGGTATCAGTGTAGCATTGGTTAGGACGCTCCTTGCCCGTGCCGTGGTTAGGGAGAAATACCCTCATCAGGGAGTAAAATATCTAAATTTTGGTCTGACAAGGAAAAATGCTGACTATTTATCACCTTAATTTGGGGAGTAATATAACTGCATTTGATCTCCAATACTTCAAAAATTAATAATGATTTCATGTTAGGCTTTTGACAAGCCTGAAATTAGATGCGGTTTTACTTTAATCCTCGGATGGGGATGGCAATAGGGTGGTCCAAAACCTGAAAACCGCCATGTGTTGCTCCCGTAATGTAACCTTAGTTGGGTTAGAATTGCCCCTGCCTTGTTCTATGGCCCCCTGCCCAAGTTACTTTGTGAAACAGGTAAGCCCCTTGCATGCTTAGCAAGTTGGGATTAGAACTTGGCTGTCCCTGAATCCAAAATTAATGGCATGAATCAAGTTTTGTTTTACCATATTAGTTTAATACTTCAGTGCTCTTCTCTTGCATTCAGAGATTTCTATTTATGTGATCAGCTCATGGAAATTGTTGCTGCTTTGCCAAGAAAATTGGTGGTCTTTGTTACTCATCACCATCATGATCATGTTGATGGTAAGTTCCTCAAGGAACTAAGAAAAGTTTAGGTTCGTATATTTAATTGCATCTGTTTTTAGTCACTTCTAATATATATGGTGGACTTTTCTCATTCAATGATAAGTGTACTAGGAATTTTCTATATTTGTTTGTACTTGCATGAAATCAGTGAAGTCATCACTAATAAGATCAGAGACCATTGAAAGATCAGTACTTCTTCAAACACCTCATCTATTTCATTCAATCTCTTAACTATTAGAAAGAATGTTGATAAGTATCCATTGTAAAAACTTGTTATCTGTTGCTTCCTACTGCTATGCATGTAAATGAGGACATGGTTTCTGTGGAAGCATATTACAAGAGAAACTTGCAGCGCTATTAGCATTAACCAATGTACCTTTATACTTCATTATAGGCATGGAAATTTTGTTTTTATGTCATCTAACCTGCAATACCTGATACTCTTCTAGTGTATTAAATCTGCATTCCAGATTTTTTCAATTGGAAGGCTGCTTTATTTATTAGGACTGTTTTCTTTACCAACAATAATTGGCTGCTGGACGGATTGTTTTCAGGTCTTTCAATTATCCAAAAATGCAACCCTGATGCAACTCTATTGGCACATGAAAATACCATGCGTCGCATTGGAAAAGGTTTATCACTATCTTCTTTCTTTTACATTTTACATACTGTGATTGTGCTTTTTTTCATGAACTGCACAGGAAGTCCCTTTGGCTTGCATTTGAAACCCCAAGTCTTTTAGGGATTTGGTTTGACAACCTTTCAGCCAGAATTTCATTGTCACATAATAGCCATCTTTCATGTACTATAGATATCTATGGTGTTAACAGGATCTTTGAGCTGAAGTTAAAATATTGAGTGATAATGGCCATAGTTTTTAAGGCGCTGGTGAGGCGATACCTTAGCAGCGCCTTGGCGTTGATGCGGTCTAGAGATGGTAAGGCAGTGCTCCGCCTTATGTGAAGTGGCGCCTTATGGGTTTTTTTTTTTAAACACATTTTAAAATTACTTGATAAAGATTCCAAATATAGATTTTTTATTGGTAGGTGTATGGTTTTGTTAACACTTGAGATGTATGGAATCAGCTTTACTCCACCAAAAATAACCAAAACAAACAAAACAAAAACCCGATTCACAAACAGGGTTTGGATTTTGTTAAGGGTTTTAAGAAAGGACTTTGAGAAGGAATTAAGGAACAAGGAAGAACCACTGATCCAGGCGACCATTTTGCTCCGACAGCGGTGAGCTTGCTTCGGCAGCGGTGAGCTTCATTCTTCTTTGACAGGAGTAGAAATATAGTGGATGACCTTAGGGCTTAGGCACTCATTTTGGCATCATAAAGGTAAGTATAGTAAATACTTGTATTTTTTGTCTTCTTTTCTTTATATTTATAATTTTGTTTCATAATTATGTATTTATATTATATGTTAATATGTTATGATGATTGATGAAGATGAACTTAGTTTATTCACTTTATTGATTTGTTTTCTTGATGAATATCTTACATTGGTATGAATATGAACCTTTAATATTTATTTAACATATGAGTAATAGGATTCAACTAGGATTTGAGCAAAATAGATTGGTTTTATACAAAAAATTACACATGAACGCTTCAGTCGATAAGGCGACGCTTTATGCCCGCCTTATCACTAAGGCGCTCCGAAAGACCCTCAAACGCCTCCGTTGCCTTACCGCCTTAAAAACTATGATAATGGTAGTGTCGTTATACATTGTAAGAATCATGAATTTAATTACAATGGTCTATAATTACATTTCATTGCAGTTGATTGGAAGTATGTCAGCTTATTCAGATCCAAATATGGACAATTTGTTATTTAAATGAACTTATGAAATATGAATATTCTAGTAGCCTAGTTGATTTTCCGTCTTCTTCAAATCATAGTCTGATCTTTGTTTATGCCTCTTCCCTGTGCAACTGTTTATGTCTGAAAGGTTTGGAAGAAAATCTCTGATCTATTAATACAAATACACTGGTATACGACATTAAATATTTATCAAAAGAATTTAATGTGACTAAATTGCCATGACTTATGATCCTACCATGTGATGCTTTTTCCCTACCCTTTTTAAGCAGAGTTCTAAGACCTTTCCTGGCTTTCCTGGGCATGCCTGGCCCACCAGTCAAACTGCCCCCAGCCCTCACAAGTCACTTCTACTCAACCCATTGACTTCAGTCAACAGACCATTTGACCTAAATGGTCAAACCAGTGACCTGGATGTTTGGACTGCCAGACTGACTGGGTCCTAAACAAGATTATTTTGTGATTTCTTTTAGGGATAATTTTTCCTGCCCGGGTTTGTAGTCTCTGCTAGCTCCCTCACTATTTCTCTCTCCTCCCCCTCTTGAAATGACTTGTCTGTCCCCTATTGATTGAACCGATAGGGCCCCCCTCATTGGCTCTCTGCTCTTGCCTGCCCATGTAGCCTCAGCTACTAGGCAGGAAACATCTTCCCTTTCTTTTATAGCAGATGTTTGACAAGCATTATATTTACTGAGAGTTGAATACTTAAACCTAATAGTTTCCCCTAAACATATCTGACTACCTAGCTACCAGTTATGATGTTTTGTGATATACACCAAAGTTTTATGAGCTTTGAACTTATTTTTGACTCACTCAGCTGGGCCAGGCTGGGCTGGTCAACCAGTGACCCCTTGATCTGACTTCATTTATAGGTCAATGAATGGGCCAGTTTTCATGACATTGCTTTAAACAAGTCTGCCCAGGATGGAAGCACAAATGTGGGATTTGAGTTGTCATAGGATCAATGTTAGGGATGGCAATGGGGACAGTTTGAGGGTTTGTATGAACCTTATTGGTTTAGGGTTGAATTAGGTATCTCAACCCTTGGATGCCACCATACTCCTGGGACTTGCCTCAGTTGCACTGTAAAATTGATAATCTCATGCATGCTTCAGTGAAAGGGCCAGTGCTAGCCAGTACAATTGTTATACTTGAATTACAATATGCATTTTGTGTCACAGGTGATTGGTCTCTTGCTTATACCTCAATATCAGGAGGTGAAGAGATTTGCATTGGTGGTGAAAGGCTGAAAACAATTTTTGCTCCGGTACTGTAATTTCCATCTTATTATATTAATCTATCGTCCTAAATGTTTTATATTCGATGATGCAGTTATGATCTCTCTCTCTCTCTCTCGCTCTCTCTCTAGCTCACTCACTCACTCACTCACTCACTCACTCTCTCATGGCAAGTAGATATATCATATGTTATTAAAGGAAAAAGTAGGGCACCTGTATGGGTTTTAGAGGTCTGTTGGGATCTTTTGGTGCTATTGCTTTGCCTTTGATCATATCAGGGGTTTCTCTGTAGAACCAGTTGCTACATTCATATATTGGTCTACTATCCAATCTGGCGTCATGTGTATGATATATTCCTTCGAGGGTGGTCACATTTATGTTGTTACAGGAGTACATAATCTATCAACTCCAGCGGCAATGGGCATGTAGAAATATTTTCCCCTCTTTAGGAATTAGGCATTTAGGCTTCTATTGAGGAAGAATTCAGAGGAGTGGTCTGAATGCAGTTTGATTTGGATTGGTTGTTTCATATTACAAATGATGGTTCCTCTGCAAAAGCCTGCTATGAATTCTGGTAAAAATTCTTCCTCTTTCTGTAGTTTTGTGTGGTATCAATATTATAATTTGTTGTTGGAACCTAGGGGTAGCACCACTAGGTGACAATAGGGACATTAGCTGAGATGATTCAGTTGCATACTGCAAAAGACCAATAACTAACTAATTTAGAAAAAAATTATGGTGCAAAGGACCCAGGGGTGGGGGGGAGGGGCGGAAGAAAACTGGTCTAGGTTGAAGCGGTGACGAAGGACATGAAGCTTGTGATTTAATGGAAATTATGGACCTAGATACAGTGGTTATATATAGAATCAGAACTGGGTTTGTGAAGGGGACAAGTCCTTTTGGAGTTTTGTGTGATGGAGGCCTCAAAGGTAGATTTTATAGGACAGCTGTAAGCTTGCAATGATGTATGGAGCTGATTAGCTGAATGTTTGGCGGTTAAGAATTATTTATTGTAGCTGCGATGAAGGTGTTGAGATGGACGAGTGGGATAACTAGAAAAGATAAATAAGGAATTAATACATTAAAAGTAATCTAGAAGTAGCTCGATAACTCTGCTAGTGTTTTATAACTGGCCCCAAGCCCGGATAAGGTCAGCCAACCCCTATTGTATGGATCCTAGTTGTAGCTTCGATATTTGAGGAGAGAGTTTGAGGTGGCATGTACCCTGTCCAATAAAATCTTCAAATGCATTTGTAAGGGGTGATATGGTTCTAACTAGAGGAGCTAGAAGAGTGAAGGATGGGCCTAAAATGACTCTGGGAGAAGTGAGAAAAGAAATGCATGGATTAGGTTTGGCAACAAGTATGGCTTGAATAGAGTTGGATTCGCATAAAAGGATCTGTGTTGCTGACACATATAGTTGGAGCAAGGCTTAGTTGAGTTGAGTTCAGACTGGAATTGTGGAACAAGTTAATGGAGCTGACCCCAAGTATATCAGGTTGCAATTCATTGAGTTGAGGTAATTACAAAGGAGAGAAGTTATGGAATGGTGTCCAACGGTCTGATCTGATGCTACATGGCAACCAGCTCGCTGATTGATGTAGGCCTAGGGTTTTGAATTTCTGGGGCTGAACTAAAAATGTGATGGTAGGTAGAGAGGCCTGAGGGGAAAGAGATAACGAGATTCTTGCTTAGATAGATCATGAATCGATGAAGAAGAAATAGTAACAGAAAATTAAATAGGGTTTTAAATAAGATGCAGGATCTACAGAGAATGAAGGCAGGAGCTAAGAAATAAAAGAAAGTGTTTTCTTCCCCGTTACTATGCCTAGTGAAGTATAATGCTTCACTAGTTGCCATTTGGCAGTTCATGGATTATAGTCCATGTAATAGAGGACCCCACATACATTTCAATGGCCAAATTTAGTAAAAAAAAGAAGGAAATTTGCTCAAATTTTGATTCAAAGTTTTAGTAAAAATACCAAAATGGCATCTTTTGTAACTTTAGTTACTTCCTCTAATAATTTTAAGCTGAATTTGTACCGATGAGATGCTTTCCTGGTCCTCCATCGCATAGACTAACCCATGAAATGCCAAGTGGCAAATAATGAAGCGTTAAACTCCACTAGGCATTGTGATGCCTAGGACCTAAAAGAAATATGAAAATCAAAGAAATCTATGGGACTGTTTTTGGTACCCACACCCATAAACAGGAGAACGAGAAGAAGAAGGAAAAAGATAGGAACATAGAATAGGGAAGAAAGGAGGAAAACCACTGATGGATTTATAGTTGGAACTCCAGGCTATCAAAGACACTTAATTTTTATTCCATAATCCAGAAATATTTGAAGAATGTTATAAAACCCACATTTGTAGCGACCCACCTATATCCTTTGTAACTTAGACGCTAAGGGGATTTAATTAGACTGTAACTTTAACTGTTGAGTGAAAGTAACTCCTAATTTGGCTTAAAAGCAGACATGAATTAGTGCACTTGGGCTTACCATAAATAGTAAACTTAAACATACTGTAACCAGTAAGATTGAATTTACAAAAAACTGAAATATTCACTAAAATAGAATCTAAGAATTGTTGATGAGATTATGGATGATTTGGCTAACCGGGGTGGTGAGGCCTAGGCTGTGCTTGGGGAAGGCTATTCCTCTGTGGTATATGGGGTTGACGCCTGCATAAATTCGGGTGCCTATGTGTATTCCACTGTTCCTACTTCTTGTATTCTGTCCTGTACTCTACTGTTCTTATTTGTAATAGTTAATATCCAAAAAATATTCAGTAAAAAAAGTAAAAAATAATTTAATAAGAATTCTAAATTAACATAAACCCTCAATATTTCCTGTCTGTCTCTCTCTCTCTCTCTCTCTCTTTTTTTCTTTAGGTCCTAATTTATCCTTTTCTAAGAGTGGGGAGGGAAGGTGTGAACCAGGAGAATTGAACCCAAGACCTTCTGGTAGGATGGGCTTTAACTCTCCACACTCTACTAAGTGTTCTAGGCACTTGTTCACTAGTGGGAACAACAGAGGCATAAGCCTGGAATGACTGAATCCTTTGCTTGTGTGGCTTCCACATTGTTCAGGTTGACTATTGAGTCAAAGCTTCTAAATGAGCAACATTTTGGCCTGTTTCTTTTGCTCATTGCTTTTTTTGCAATTTCCTATAATTCTTTCGTGCTAAGTCCATATTAATTTGCATCATACATGATATGTATTCACTCAGAAATCTGACATAATAATCTCTTTGCAAGTCAGGGACATACAGACGGTCACATGGCTCTGCTTCATGTTAGTACTCACTCACTGATTGTTGGGGATCATTGTGTAGGGTAAGTTTCTCCTAAGGAAAATCCGTGAATTAACCTTCCTCACTAATGGAATTGCCAAAAGCATAAGTGCAGAAGTATGTTAGTATTTATTTTGCCAATGTCACATTCTTCAGTTCTTGTATTTCCCTTTATTTTTTTAGTTCTTTGTAATTCAACCTGAAGTTGTGGAGCTCATAAATTTTTGAAAAATATATTGGTTTGTAACATTGATGCCAAATTCATAGAGGAACAACTAAAAATAAAGTTTCAGCTTCTGTAGCTACTAGCTAGGCAGCTGTTACAGATTGATATGGTCCATTTTAGAAGGGCATTTTCATTACAAACGTAAGTGAATGAAAAAGTAGCACTAACCTGGTATTGGTATTTCTGATATGATTCAATATTAAGTATAAGCGCTAGTTGGAGATTACCATGTTTTTAGTTCATACATATGCTAAATCAAAATATATTAATATTTATTCGTTATCTATTTTTCATGGTATGATCAACAGTTTTTTTACACGTCCATCTATATTAAATTGGGAAAATTTATAACTGTACTAAAAAAGTAGTGATCTGAAATCTGAATGACTTCACTGCTTGATTTTGAGACTTGAATTTTGGTAGAAAGAAAATTGTGTCCAGGAATCAATGTTCTTGACCATCAAATTTACAATTTTGAATTCTGTGTTGAATTTCTACTTGTCATATATTTTCTTGTTTGCATAGATTAGCTTCTCCTGTAGGGAATTGATTTTTGTCTTTTCTAACATGTTATTTCCTTGGAAATTGATCTGCTAATGTCATTCACACTGGATTTCCTGTTTCAGTCAGGGAAGTGCTGTCCTGGACTTCACTAATGGTGGGAACATGAAGGTATGCAAATTCATTCCTATTTATTGTAATATTTTATGAAATGCCAATAGGTATTATGTAACACTTCTCAAATATATGTGCAACACAACTTGATTTTAATGACTATAAGCATAGGTCACTGAGAAGCATGATTTAGAGATCAATTATTGATACCATGTAGCATCCAAGATGAGATACACTAGAGAATAAAGAAGAGAAAGTAAGTTGCAAATATAGGATGGAATGGAATTTGTAAACAAATTAGGAGTTAGAAGTTGTTACCTTGGTCCCAGTATTTAAATCGACGGCATAGTTAGTGCTATGGTGGTGTTTTACTTTGCAAAGTAAAGAAGTCAAATGAAATTCCGGAATTCAAATCCATCTGGCAAAGTTGGTGCCATGACAGTGTTCTGGTTTGCTAAGCAAGGAAAATGTAATTCCAGAATTCAAATCCACTTGGTCAGCAAAGCCAGAGCCAAGGTGGTGTTCTGAACTGTTTTGTAAAGGAAATGAAACAAGATATGAGATACATTATAAAGACGCAAAACTTTGAAGAGAAAATTTTAAAAATGTTGATATAATTAAATTTATGTATGAGGGCGTGGTGACTAGAGTGAGAACTGTGGAAGGTCAAGGCAGCGAATTACCAATTACAATTGGGCTACATTGGGGATCAGCTTTAAGCCCTTATTTGTTCGCGCTTATCATGGATGATTTAACCAGGAACATTCAAGATGAGGTCCCATGGTGTCTGCTTTTTGCTAATGATATTGTTTTGTGGATGAGACTAAAGCATGGATTAACACTAAGTTAGAGTTATGGAGATCAACCTTGGAATCAAGAGATTTTAAGACAAGTAGATCGAAAACGGAGTATATGATGTGTAACTTTAGTCGCACTTTGATGGATAACGATAAGGTGAAAATTGAGGGGAGAGAGAGATAACAAGGTGATTATTTTAGATATCTGGGGTCAACCATAAATAAAGAAGGCGACATAGAGGATGATGTGTCACAGAGAATTAAATTGGGATGGATGAAGTGGAGAGGTGAATTAGTGAGAAGAGACATGTTGCCAGTTGAAGGCTCTAAAAGGACAAGGGAGCATTTGATTCATAGTTGGGCTGATGCAAAAACAATGGGTGGCCTATAATTTAATATTAGATTTTGCTGATGTAGAGAGGGATATCAAAACATTTTCATCCACCAAGTACTGATGCCAATTTGTTGGGGCAAGGGCTAATTGAGTTTAACTGTATTTAGCTAAGTTTCTGACATAATTTAAGTGTACATATAAAACATAGCCTACCTACCATAATTTGGCAAACATGAAAATTACAGAGGTGGTAACAAATTAAAATTGAGAATATATGATAAATTTAGCTTTGTCTATGTAGAAGTGTCACTGATACTTCTTTTTTTTTTCTTTTTTGTGAATAATAAATGCATTTCTAACGAGAAGGGGAAAAAGGTGGGGGGGATATACGACCCCTAGGAGGGGCAAAAAATACAAAGCAAAGCAACAAAACAAATCACTAGTTAGGGGAGGGGGAGGCCCCAAGAAACAACAATGAGCCTGCTCCTTGGGGAATCACGGGCTATGCGATGGCAAGCGGATGAAGTAGCCGGCTTAGAGCTAATGTAAAAAAAGATGGCATTCCAAATCTTGTTAAAAGACCTAGAGTTGGAAGTCCATCTACGAAGATTGTGCTTGATCCAGATGTGACTGATGGTGGCTTTAAATGCAAGCTTCTCAGCAGTATCACAAATAGAGCTCCCAGCAAGAGTCATATTAACCCAAATCCATCCTCTGTGGAGGGGTAGAGTTCTTTTTTTAGTATCCAAGCAGGAGGAGAGGACTCTTTTCCAGACCCAGGAGGAGAATGGGCAATTGAAAAAAGATGCTTAGAGTCCTCGATGCCATTCCAGTGGAGGCAAGAGGTGGGGGAACCTGAATGTGACGATGAATGAAGAAGGATTAGGTGAGAAAGAAATTGGAGAGAGCTCCCAGATGGTGAAAGTATGGTGGGGAATGTGACCAGCAAACCAAATGATCTTATGCCAAAGGACATGGGGGCCTCTAGTGCGAATTAGATCCTAGGCAGAGTAGGAGCTAAAGCGACCAGAGGGGAGTGAGGCTAAATGACCCTGTCCACAGAAGGGTGGAGAAGGGGAAGGGATGACCAGAGGGAGGAGATGGGGGATGTGGTTGAGGGAGAGGACCAAACACCATTATAGACATAGTTGTCAAGGCGTCACCAAGGCGACGACTAGGCGTCCAGGCAGTTTGCCTGGGGCCTAGGCGATAGCCGCCTTGTTGCATTGCATATCGCCTTGTGTTTCGGCACTTATTTATGTCAAATATCATTCAAGTAAATGTTCATTTACTTAAGATATTATTCATAAATAAGCAAATACCCCCTATTTGAATTCAATAAAAATAGTTTAAAAATCAAATTCCAAAAGGATAAAAAGTCAACCCCCCAGTCCAAGAACAAAAACTGGATTTTGGTTTTAGGGATGAATTTCAACTTTTAAATGATGGGATTTTTCTCAATTATGAAAATTTTATAAATTCTATCATGTTAAAACATTGCTAAAAACCAAAAGTTTGGTAAAATAATATTTTGTTTTTATATTCATAAAATTATTTTCATTCAGGTGATTTTAACAGTATTCGTGAACTTAAAAATAAGTTTGACTGAAGCATAACTTTGTCATTGCAACTCAGATTTAAGTAATCTTAGACTTGTTAGAAAGTTGGTTTTATGTTATAACTAATACAAAAAGTCTCATATAAAAATAAAATCATTTAACCAGTTAAACTTATTATAGAATAAGAGCATTTCTCTAAATGTTGATTTTTTATAACTTAATATGACTTAATGTTAATTTTTTATGATTTGATGTGGCTAAATGTTGATTTTTAATGACTTGATGTGGCTTAATCTTGATTTTTTATGAGACAAGGTATATATAACTTACTAAATAATGTTAGAAAATAGGAAAAATAAAAAATAACACTTGTTTGCCTTGTTCGCTTTAAGGCGGGCCCCTTCTCGCCTAAGCGCTTAGACAACCCTCTACCACCTTGGCACCGTGACAACTATTATTACAGATGATGGAGGCAACAAGGGGAGGTCTCGAGCCAAATCAGAGGAGTACATGGATCTGGGTGTCCCACCCTGCCCTCCATATGGCACAGGCATGAGGCACTGGAATTTCTGATTCAATTAGCCAACCAACTCCCAGGGTCCGGATGCAGGTAATAACCAAACCCACAACTAACTCAACTATAACATCAGAGTATATGTAAAATTCCATAAAGATCATAATGTACATGTGGTGATCAGCTACAATGATAGCTTTATAATATTACGGGCCCATTAATAATTCTTCCACAGGTTACAACAAATTACATAATACCACTTACATTTAATTTACACTATAATGCACAAAGTATCAAAAGTCCTTGTCTATAATCACTCCCTGTCCATGACTTCATCTGCAATCAATCTCCTGATCATCTTTGCTTCAACTTCAAAACCTATGGAGGAGTGAGGATGGGTGGTGAGCACGGGAATGCTCAGTGAGGGGTGGGGGCATACAAGCACACAAGCATGCAGAAATTATAAATAATAAATAATTCAACCATTTCATTTCATGTCTACAATCACATAAGCATATAAGAATCATAATCATAAATAATCTAACATACTGCATCACATGTCTACATCACCAACCCATCCAACATACAACATCTCAAATTACATATCATCAACTCATTTATCACACCACATTTCCAATTTATAACAATCAACTCATAATGTAGCATCCACATGGTTCATTTATTAATCTAATTCCATTCTAATTACTAAGTCTCATCCTATGGGTTAAGTGCTATAAGCAACGTAGATGGCATTCCCTACCCTGTATGTTGGGCCTCATGAATACAAGCTCGTTGGAGGCAGGAGCCAGCCAGTCCTGGTTAGAGCCTCAGTCCCTTGGCTAACCCCTAAATAGTAACCTCGACACCATGGTCCCGGTTAAAGCCTCGGGCCTCCATGTGTCCGATAGCCATGCATATGCTAATGCTACACCATACCATGATGTGCCCCCTCAGGATACAGTACGTCGTATCCGGGCGTAATAGTCCTATACGACATACTACCCAGTGGGATTAGCCAATACTTGACCCCCTATTGGCAAGGGGTTATAGCACTGGGGTTGTGTGCCTAACCATATGCAGAATACATGCAAGAGTCATCCAATATGTATTTGTGACTATAGCTGTAAGGCTGACCTCTGAGCCCACGGTGTCGAAAATGCACTTTGGCCACCCCGTGCCACAGACCGTCAATATTACAACCATCACCACGCACAACACACATCTGTGATCACAGATGTAAGACTGACCTCTGAGCCCACGGTACTGGAAATGCACCTCGGCCACACCGTGCCACAAACCGTCAATATTACACCCAATAGGCCAACACCACACATTAGATCATACTATTCATCCACAAATCACAATCTCATTCATTTTAATAGAACGTGCATCAAACCAAATTTTATATACTTCCATTCAAAGCACTAAATACTATCACTGTGTATTCAGCAAAGAGATAAGGAATTACAGACAAACATATCAAGCATAACTGTATACAACAACATCAAATTCCACAAGGAGTAAAAATTACAATAACATAACATGCATAGCAAAGCATACTAATTACAACAAAACACACAAAACACAAAAAAACCCCTCACTTGAAATTTCATATCTGAAATCCTTCACCAGAGTCTTAGCTTCTCGTATCCTCAACAGTGTGGTCATAAGATTCCTAATCAACAAGGTACATATATACATTTAGGTTAATTATCAATGCAATTATCCCTAAATAATCTCCTTAAACTTATTAGAATTCATAGTTATTAAGGTGGTAAGGCGACAGAAGCGTTTGAGGGTCTATCAGAGCGCCTTAGCGATAAGACGGGCATAAAGCGTCGCCTTATTGACTAAAGCATTTCTATGTAATTTTTTTATTAAACCAATCTATTTGGCTCAAATCCTAGTTGAATCCTATTACTCATATGTTAAATAAATATTAAAGGTTCATACTTCATACCAATGCAAGATATTCATCAAGAAAAAAAATCAATAAAGTGCATAAACTAAGTTCATCAATCATCAATCATCAATCATCAATCATCAATCATCAATCATCAATCATCAATCATCATAGCATATAATATAAATACATAATTATGAAACAAAATTATAAATATAAAGAAAAGAAGACATAAAATATACAAGTATTTATTATACTTACCTCTATGATGCCAGAATGAGTGCCTAAGCCCTAAGGTCATCCACTATATTTCTACTCCTGTCAAAGAAGTAATTAAGAACTTAGAATTAAAAAATATCGAAGTAAAAATCGAGATTCCAAATTAAATGGATGAGAAGTGACTAACCTGGGGATTCTGAATATTTTTAGAACCGAGATTCCAAATTAAATGGATGAGAAGTGATTAACCTGGGGATTTTGAATCATTCTAAAAGTATTCAATGAAGAAAAAACATAAAATAAACTAAAAAGCTAAAAATTTAGTAAACAATAGAAGTCAAATACTTAAAAGTTTAAGGACTCAAAAAACTTTAATGTTCAAAAACTCAAAATACTTCAAAATTCAAAGACTCAAAGTTCAATCCAAATCAGTAATTAAATTAAAATCTTCTTCTTCTTCTTCTTCTTCTTCTTCTTCTTCTTCTTCTTCTGCATTCTGTTGCTGGCTTGCATCATTTGGAGCTATGCCATAATCGTCCTCAATGTTTTCATAATCACAAACATCCTTTTCACTCATCTCATCGACTTATTCATCTGAAGAATCTTCAAGCTCTACGCTCCTACCATGCCGAGTATAGCAAAGGTTGGTTACACTGGTAGATGTCGGAGCCCTCCTTGGTCTATTGTGGCCTTGATATGATGAAGATGCCCCAAGTGCTCTATCAACATCTCTCCAAGTGAGATCATTCTCAGGATGAACTAATTCATCCTCTGATTCACCAATCATCCACTTACTACTCCAATTAAGCTCATCAAGCAACAATGGATTGTAGTTTCTGTTTTGTTCTTTTCTTTCTTGGAACCTTGCTTGAAGTCGGCGATTATACTGAATGTAGACAAGATCATTTAACCGTTGATGCTCTAACTATTCCTCTTCTTGGTGTGAATCTGAAAAACATTAATAATATGAGGTTATCTTCAATAAAACCATATTAGGTGAAGTACATGTACTTAGAACTCAATACTCACAAATTCAAATGTGCTCCAATTGCGCTCACAATCAGAAGATGAGCAACAAAGACCAAATATGCGCAATGTAACTTTTGAAAGGTCAGGAGCAGAACTTCCATGTTGGGATCACCAAGAGACTATAAATATATAATATAAAAAAAATAGTTTAAGTAAAAAATCAACATACAAAGTTCTAAACTAATTAGAACTTTAAAAGGAAATATACTTACTAGGATTCAACTTGTCCCTTTGTCTAATCGTCATGTCCTTTGAAAAACTTCCTTAAGCATAGGTATAATTTTCAACCTGGAGAATGATCTTATCTTGCAAGGTCTCATCAGGCACCAACCTTGCAAGAACATCATTGAAGGCATCACTTGCTTTATGGGAAAAGTCCATTTCATTATCTGGATTATTTGCTACTGCCTTAAAGAACTTGTTTGGATTGAGGAAAAAGGCAGTTAAATATATTGGTCGATCCATCATAGTCTCACAACGGTGATAAAAAATCCCTATGATTTTCTTCCATTTCCTTTCATTGTCTCCAAAATTTTTTTTGATGTTCTTCTTTGTCACTTGCATTGCCATATATATTTCAGGCATAACAGGCAACTCATCACCATTTACTATCCTCAAGAGTTGAAAAAGAGGTTGTGATGCTCTTATACAATCCATCACACCATTCCAAAATGTTGTAGCAAACAGAGTCTCAAAAGCTTTCTTCCCTGCCTTTGCAAATGCAAGCTTAGAATGAGACCATCATCATCAACAAATAATTTTTTCAAAGATTCTTTATGCTTGTATGAGCTCTGGAGTGTTAAAAAGGAAGAGGCAAATCTAGTCACTCGAGCCCTCACTAAGTCTCCCCCTATTTTTTGCCTCATAGCTTCAAGAAGGCGAGTGTGCCTGTAGATGAATGTAGTTAATTTCTTGCCCTTCGATATAACAGACATATAAGAGCGTAATTTGCCTATGTCCTCCATCATAAGGTCTATGCAATGAGCTACACATGGACTCCAAAACAACCTCTTCCTTTTCTCCATTAGTAGTCGACCGGCTACAACATAGTTGGCAGTATTATCAATGACTACTTGAACCACATAATCTTCACCAATCTCTTCAACTTTATTATCAAGTAACTTAAATAACATTTCAGCTGTTTGTCATTGGTTAGATGCATCAACAAACTCCAAAAAAAAAAGTCTCCTCTGGACAGTTGACAAGAAAATTAATTAGGTGCCTTCCTCTCGTCTGTCCACCCATCAAATATGAATGTGTACTCATATTTCCTCCAATATCCTTGATACTTCACCTTTAACTCACCAATTTTATCCTTTTCAGACTTCAATAGAGGACCCCCATAGTCATGATATGAAGGGGGCTTGAAACCTGGTCCATATTGACCAATAGCCTCTACCAATTCCTTAAAACTCCTTAACTTCAAAGCATTAAATGGAACACCGCTTTCATAAGCCCACCTTGCAAAGTAAGAACGAAGTTTATCTCTTCTTCTTCTCCTCTTACACGGTTCTCCATTGTTATCTGATAAGGACCTTTATCTCGCCTTTCTGCAACCACTTCTTCAGGAGTCCTCACATGCTTATCCATGGGACCCCTTGTTGTTTGGATTGTGCCTGATTGATAGCTTTATTTTTTCTTGAAGTTGTCCCAGAGCTAGGGACATGAGACCCCCAAATCGGATGTTGTATTATGTTATGGTTCCGTTACTTCTGCAGGTGAAACTCCATATCCATCACTAACATCCAAATCATCTAAACAATCAAGGTTCCTCTTCCTCTGGTTCTTCAAGATTGCATCTCTCATCTCTTTAGAAATCGTTTCCGTTGTTCTTAAACACTTGGCTACATCTCCATAGCCACCAATAAGATGTTGCTTCAAACGTTTTATTCCTCCCTTGACATCCTTCCTACAAAGGGTACACTTAATCCAATTTCTGTTTGTAAGTCAGGCCAGTATCCGTATTTCCATTCAGGATCATTTGATTTAGCTCTCCTTTTTGGATCCTTGCTTGGGTCAATTGTTGACTGTGCAGTAGCAGCAGTACTTGTATTTTCACCCCCACTGCTACCACCAACTATTTCCATAAATGAGTGGATTCAACTTGTCTCTTTGTCTAACATTGTAATGTAAAAAGGTAATCAGAATAAGAAAAAGGTAATAAAAGGGAATATTACAACTATAAGGGAATATTAGCCTATTAGGTAATAAGGTAAGAAAAGCAAATGCCTCCATTAAAGAGATATGGGAAAATCAGAATAAGAAAAAGAAAAAATGCTCCAGGAAAAATAACCCAGTTGTATACTTACGTATCCAGAGATATGAGAAATTGAGAAGACAGAATAAGAAAAAGAAAAAAAGAAAAAAAAAAAAAAAACCGTTAAGACTTGAGAGTCCTACGACTATAACAACTCTCAAGGTCTCACCGAATGGCGTACGATGAAGATGAAAGAAGAAGGAAGAAGAAGGGAGAAGAAAGAAGAAGAGAGAAAAAGAAAAAAAACGCACAAAGAAGATAAGAAAAACCAGAAAATAGAAAAATAAACAATAACATACTTGGAGAGAGTGGAAGGAACCTTCGCCGGAGGTCGTCGAAGGCTGCCAGAGGAGAATAATAGTCGCCGGAGAAGAATCGAAGGAGGAAGGATGAGGGAGTGAGAGACCTCACCGTCGGCTGTGGGGTTTTTCCAATTTGGGGTTTTGCGATTTGGAGTGGAGAGAGATGCGATTTGGGGTTATAACTTTTAAGTTATTAAGTTTTTGATCCAATGCATCACATGTGCATCAAAACTTATACACCTGCCAATGAGAAAATTTAATTTGGAATCTTCATCAAGCAATTTTAAAACTATTTAAGAAAAAAAAAAACCATAAGATGTCACAAGGCATTGCTTAAGTCGCCTTATAGCATAATGCGGCCGCCATAGTCACTTCACATAAGGCAGAGCACTGCCTTATCATCTCTCGACCGCATCAACGCCAAGGTGTCGCCTTACCAGCACCTTGGCGACGCCGTAAAAACGATGTTAGAATTTGTGTTCAGGTTCAGCCATAACTGAATTCTTCCTATTCAGTTAAATGGGCATCTATCCAACCCACACAGCCATTTGGCTCATCTTTGGGTTACTGGGCTGATCCTAAAAGTTCCCAACTTCTATCCAACTCCTTGGATATGCTAAGATGGGTTTTACCCCCAAAAATTACTTGCATTGGTGTAATAGGGGTAAATTGGTCATTTTCCTCCTATATTTTCTCTCTCTTCTTTGCTACCCTTTTCTTCTCTTTGACCATGTCAAACTTCATGTTTATCACTTGTTCTTAGTATTTAAATTAATTTGGAACACTTCTGGTCAGGTTTGACCCAATTACAAACCAAAGAACTCGAGAATTCCATTATGTCAAGCTTTTACAGGCAGATGTGTCGGCCTGAAACTCTCCAGCCGGTTGAACTGGCATAATTGATTTTTCTGCAGTTCTGCAGACCTATTTTGAGAACAGGCTTATTTCAGTGATTCTACTTTTGGAAACATGTTTATACTACTTAATTGCATTAATAAAAACTATTTTCCTACTCAATTTGAATTTCCATGCTTCGTATCAACTTCAAAATCCCTATCTGATTCCAGATTTTGCTTCTCAGAGAAGCAAATTGAGCATTTTCTGTTCCAGGTGAAATTAACACCATGCATACCAATTTCCCACCTTGCATGGGTGTTTCCCACCCTCAATTTCATGTTAAGTTACTGAAATTGGGAAAACCCCATGGATTTGGGTTTCTTAGAACAGTAAAATAGAGAAATCGGTTCTCTATTTGGGCATGTGATTGAGGGTTTTCACTAGGTGAGTTAAACCCTGACTCCTACAGCAAATTTCTTTACTAATTTCATAAATTAACTGCCCTTAGCCCCAACTGATTCTCATACTAACTTAATTCACAGATGGAGTTCAGATTTACTAACGTTTTGTACTCTCTTGGTGCATGCATACAGCTAGAATCAGCCATCATTCTCTCCAAATTTCAGCTGAATCAAGACCAAGACAGCTCCTCCTTGTTGTGAGTAGCACAAGGCACTTGCATGCATCCATATCTACAGCAGCCATGGCTGAACAGCAGCAGCTGAAGCAGTGTACAGCAGCAAGAAGGCTGCTGCACCTCTTCTTCCTCTCTTCTTCTTCTTCTTTCTCCTTTCCTTTCCCTTTCTTCTTTCTCTTTTTCCTCTCCTTCTTCTCCTTTCCCATGTCGTTTCTGTTCACAGCAATGAGAGGAGAGAAATAACTCTCCTTCTCCTCCTATTTATAGGCTAAACAGATTAGGGTCTGTTTGGCTATGAAATTTTTACAAAATTCCTATTTTCTTTCCAAATTATTTAGAATTTAATAACTTAAAATATAAAATGTATTTTGATATAATCCCACCTGCATAATTACTTCCAAACACTTCCCTACTAATGGTAAAAAGTGAGTGGGAAAACCCTTTCAATTGGTGGGGACAACAGAGGAAATCCCCAATTTCGGGCATTCTGTCCCCTGGATAGGCAGGCCGGTTGGACAGAACCTCTCCAACCAGTTATGCCCAGTCTAGCCTTTTCTATCCAACTTCTGCCCCAGTTTTACTCACCTTATGTGGGACACTTTTTACTATTATGGGCACTCCCAAGCCCCTTCAAAACCTTCATTTAAATTCCCAATTCATTTTCTCTCACTTACTCCATTAATTTATTATTTCTTTCCACCAAATACCCTTTTTCATAAAATTCTATCTCTAGGACTGGGGGTTATGAAATCAAGTTGTTACACTGGGGCCTATAACAGAAAGGAGAACCCCAACAAGGTGCCAATTATCAAGCCAGAGAAGGGTTTAGAACCATCTCCAATGGATGAGGAATAGCTATGGATTTGGAATTGAGGAGTTGATGCCAAACCCAAGATGAATTGGAGGGGGAGGCGGTCCAAAAAGAATCTCCTTAGGAGGGAGGAATAGACCCAAGAGACTCATATGCTGTTCTGCTTGGAAACAAGTTTCTAGATGAGCTTTAGAACGCCAACATTGTTAGCATCTTTGATTTTGCATAAGCTAGACCTCCTCCCTGCTTGAGGAGACAGATAGAGGCCCAACAGATGGGATGAAGAAAGCGGGGGGTATCAACACCTTTCTAGAGGAAGGAGCACATAAGGGATTCAACAGCCTTAATGATAGACTTGGGCAGATGAAAAATACCGGTCCAATATAAGTAACAGATTTGGCGCATAGACCTGATAAGGACTAGACGGCCTGCATATGAAAGGAGCTTGCCTTTTCCTGATTTGATCAAGCATGGGGAAGCAATAATGAGCAGAAAGCCTAACAGTGATGAGAGGTAGACCCAAGTATTTGACTAAAAGCAAGCCAAGAGAGACCGGTTAGTTGTGGAGGAGATGGACTTTGGAGGTATCAAAGACACCAGCGAAAAAGAAACAGGATTTGAAGAGATTTATGCATAGGCCAGAGTAAGATTTGAATAGGTTGATGGAGGACATGATGGTCTGAATGGAAAGGGCCTTAGATCCCCCTTAGATAAAATCATGAGATCATCAGCGAAATCAAGGCGGGTACGCTTAAGGGCTTAGTATTTGTTCTCCACTAATAGTCTAATACTAGTTTTGGTAATGTAGAGTGCCATTTTGTGCAAATGTGATATGGTGTCTAATGAGTTTAGAGAAAGCATTGCTCATCTCATAATTTCTGCACTCTGCTTAGAAATATTTTCTATTTTTCTCCAAATTAGTTTTTTATTTCATCTCTGCTAACTGTGAACCTTGTCACAGGTTCATATGTTTTTCATGAGTTGACAGCTGGTTGGAGCACTGTTTTTCCTGGCCTTATATTGACTCAATTTTGTGGAATGTTTCATTTACTAAAGTTGGATAATTAGTATGCATTTAGTTCATAAAGAAACAAGGAATATAAATTTTCTAGGTCAAAGTACAGCATACTGTAAGCGATCTTCTAAGGATTGTGGGTTATAATCTTCTGTGGGAATTCCAATAATCAATCTACTTTTTTGATCTGCATACTAAATTCTGATAATGTCTTTCGCAAGTTTATCTTTGTATGAGTATATACTTTATGCTTCCATCGACATAATGATTATCAAATGCAATTGTGCATCCAGGAGTATTTCCAAACAACCTACAACTTTTTGGAGCTTTCGCCACATGCCATAATTCCGATGCATGGGAGAGTCAACCTATGGCCAAAGCACATGCTCTGTGGTTATCTCAAGTATCAAATGCTACTAATACTCAATTTTCCTGCTTCAATGTTGTGTATTTATGAAAGTAGAGAATTTTTTTTTTGGACCTTTAATTAAGAATGTTATAATTGAATAATGGTTTATCCATGATTTATGTGTCGGTGTGGACTTGTGCTGCTTCAGTTTTGGAAGAATGCTTCTGAGCTATGTTTGAGTGAAATTATGAAAAAACATTAATCCTTCTATATGTGGACAAACACACAGGTAGATTTACACTGATGTATGATTCGTTGGGGTTTCTGTTACGTTAGGTGAAAGTAGGTTCAATTGTTGGAAATAATGTAAACAAATTATGTGGGTGAAGCTTTTGGTTGAAGGGAAGTAGTTTCATCTGAAATATAGAATATTGAAAATTCTGAAAATGTTTAAAATAAAAGGTGAAAGCATAAACTTGGATTGATTGGTCAAGGTTTGATATGAAGATAAACTTGGTTGGATGTTGAAGAGAGATGAATTAAGAAGGGTGGCTGCAAAGAGTTTTAAGTTTGGTTTCTTTTATTGATAACTCAGGAAACTTTAGAAAGTTCTGCTGTACTTTGCAAGGCCTCAAGCTAGACAAGTTTGGTAATTGGAGAAGCTTACAAAAGTAATCATTTTGAAGAGATTTTCAATATAAAAATTGAAATCTATCAATTTTTTTATTTATTTTTTTGGGTGAATAAATAATTCATTACCAAAGGAGAAGAAGATACATACAACCCTGAAGGAGGGGGGGGGGTGAGAGGAAAAATGAAAAATCAAAACCAATCCTCAAGGAAAATTGGAATTCCTAATCACATACCTAGGAAGCTCCCAGGAAGCAACAATATGACAATTTATTGGGGAGGGATTACAAGTGGAAGAAACATTTGAAATCTTGGCTTTAACATCAAAGAAGATGGAGCCCCAAATCTTTCCAAGCGTCCGAGAATTGGAGATTTATTTCCTATGATTTCTCTCCAGCTAGATTTGATTAATAGTAGCACAAAAAGCAAGCTTGCCCACATAATCACGAAATGTCATATCCATCCACATCCACTCCCTCTGAAATGGAAGGATTCTTCTATTTATAGGCCAAAATTTGGTAAGAACCCTTTTGCATATAGAGGAGGAAATAGGGCAGGTAAAGAAAAGATGGTCTATATAATACTTCTTTAAATAAGAAAAGCTTGCATAGGGAGACAGCTTGTGAACACTCTCCAAGTTGTGAAACTTTGAGGAGGAATATGATGCTTGAAGCAGATAAGCTTATGCCAAGGGTCAAGCCAGAGATAAGTAGAGGATCCATCCACAATTTGAGAGGAGATAGCTTTAGAGACAGACATAGTTTTTAAGGCGGTAAGGCGACGGAGGCGTTTGAGGGTCTTTCGGAGCGCCTTAGCGATAAGACGGGCATAAAGCGTCGCCTTATTGACTAAAGCGTTTCTGTGTAATTTTTTTATAAAACCAATCTATTTGGCTCAAATCCTAGTTGAATCCTATTACTCATATGTTAAATAAATATTAAAGGTTCATATTCATACCAATGTAAGATATTCATCAAGAAAACAAATCAATAAAGTGAATAAACTAAATTCATCTTCATCAATCATCAATCATCAATCGTCAATCATCAATCGTCAATCATCAATCATCAATCATCAATCATATTAACATATAATATAAATACATAATTATGAAACCAAATTATAAATATAAAAAAAAGAAGACATAAAAAATACAATTATTTATTATGCTTACTTCTATGATGCCAAAATGAGTGCCTAAGCCCTAAGGTCATCCACTATATTTCTATTCCTGTCAAAGAAGAATGAAGCTCACCGCTACCGGAGCATAATGGTTTCCTGGATCAATGGTTCTTCTTTGTTCCTTGATTCCTTCTCAAAGCCCTTTCTTAAAACCCTTGACAAAATCCAAACCCTATTTGTGAATCTGATTTTTGTTTTGTTTGTTTTGGTTATTTTTGGTGGAGTAAAGCTAATCCCATACATCTCAAGTGTTAACAAAACCATACACCTACCAATAAAAATTCTATATTTGGAATCTTCATCAAGTAATTTTAAAATGTGTTAAAAAAAAAAAAACCCAAAAGGCGCCACTTCACATAAGGCGGAGCACTGCCTTACTATCTCTAGACCGCATCAGCGCCTAGGCGTTGCTAAGGCGTCGCCTTACCAGCGCCTTAAAAACTATGGAGACAGAGGATACCAAATTCTAGCTTTGATGGATATGATTTCTAGGATTTTGGTTGGTATTAGTATCGATATGGTACTTACTTAAAAAAAAAAAAAATTTATATAGATTGGTATGGTCCGATATAGGTAACATACACCCGATGCGCCTCCTTTAAACCTGCAAAAGAAAAAACATTTTCTTTTCGTTCTTAGTTGGTAGAAATCATCTAACATAAAAACGAATACAACCTTCACCATTTCAACAAGTTTTGGGGATTTACAATGCTCAAATCATAGATTGAAATAGATTTGGGCGAAAAAGAGGTAAAGTTGCAGATCTCTCTCTCTCTCTCTTAGTCACGCATCACTTGATTAGGTAAAAACGACTCAAATCCTTGCATTAAACCGATATATATATATATATACACAAAATTATATTTTATATATATTATAAGCACAACTATGCATTTCTTAACCATTGCCATGCATATCTTATCTTGTGTCTCTCCGATATAATATGACACATCTCTTAAATCACCTTTCTGATATGAAACCCGATACCGATACTCAAATCATTGCCTCCAAGACACTCAATAGCATTACTTTGTTGAACTCTGTGACAATATTCTTCTCATATTAAGGGCATGTTCTATCAATCCAGAATTGTAATCTTAATACTTAATGGTTAATAACCTCCTTATCTGGATGTAATTGTCCAATTCCATTCTTAGGGTCTGAGGAAGAACTGAAGTTAAGGGTTGGACTATTGGATATGAAATCATTTAAAAAATGATGCAGGGGTCTCCTAAGAAGTAATAAACAAGAATATTACTCTAGTTTTTATTTCTGAAAGTTCAAATCTTCTTTTACTTAGACCAATGCTGACTTAAACGGGCAGTGTGTTGAAATAAATATGTGACTTTCCTTTTGCCCAAAAATCTTGCCTTTTTTTTTATCAAGCATATTTTTGGAGTTCTTGTAATCATTACACTTGTATCTTATGAGCCCAAGTGTATTTTGTATATATTTCTCTTTCCAAGCCACAAAAAGCTGGCAGCAGTCAATTATCAAGTTTTGCAACTGTTGTGCCAATGTAGCATTGTAGATCAGGCTTCATGCTTTTGAACCTACAAATATGTTTGCTTCCTGGATGTACTTTGGTAACCTGAAATTGTCACAATACTGTATTTCTAGATTCTAACAATGAAGTCAATAATGTCCTTGTTTACAGGAACCGCAGAAATAGGGAATCATCCATCTTGAAAACCATAGAAAGTGGTGCAGAAACATTATTTGATATAGTGGCGAAGACATATGCTGATGTTGATCCCAGTGTTTGGTTTGCTGCTTCTTCAAATGTGAGGCTTCATGTGGATCATCTTGCAGTTCAAGACAAGCTTCCTATGGTAAAATTTATGCGTGGACTCTCTTCCATGTTATTACATGCCTACTTAAAAAAAACTGATTTAAGTTATTGATAATGGAGATTTTCCTTTTCAGTTGAAATCAGGGTTTCTTTGTGTTGAAATTTTTGTATCATAGGCACCAAAATCTGTACTTCACAGAGTAGGGCTTAACTGGTTCTTTTCATTATATAGACTAGACTAGAAGAACGCAAATATGCACATGACCAAATAAGAAAAAATAGAAGGTAAAGGCATATTGCACATTTAATGGGGGTTTGGGTTTGAGTTCACAATACAGATTTTACTTGGGTGAGCTGCAGTTGAACTGCCATGAAAAAGTGGCTTGCTTATGGTATTTACCCTCCCAAGGTCAACCTTAAAGATTGCAGATTCTTAAAACCAGGAATGAGAATATGGTTGATGAAATTTTTGTTGAAATCGCAAAGAAGTTTGAGAAGAAAATAGTAAATCAATACTAACCTGCTGCTAGAGATTTAACATTTTTTCTTTATTGTTTTTTTAATACTCCTCTTCTTCTTGGTTGTAATGAAGAGCTTTGTAATACTTTGGGATTTGAAGACTGGGAAGTTTCATGACTATAGTGTTATGTCATGGTCGAAGAGTGGCCTAACAGTTTGGAACTTGTGGACATGGGAATTGCATCCCCGTTTTTTAGTTAAGATCTTTCTAATATACTTATCAGTGTACTTGCCACTTACAATTCTATTATCGCATAGAACTGTAGAACGGTGTTTATTGGAAGAGATTGAAAGTGGATTTTCTAAACTTATCTTATATATTGAGGTATGGTAAACTAAGAAAGCAATTGAATGCACCTCCATCAGCTGCTTTACATTAATATATAGTATAGATAAGGAATAGTAAAAAGGAATTCATGTATCCTACAAATTTTTGGATAAACCTTTGTGAGTTGTGATTGTTTTATTCTCTAGGCATGAGATTCTGATTGCAGTTCTTGAATTTAGTGAACTTGAAATTATTAATTTGTACCTTTGTGGTTCAGTACTTAATGAATATAAAAGTTTCTGACTTCTTCACACAAAAAGAGTGTTATGGACTCTCAAGAAAGGGGGGAAAAGGAAAGGGGTTGTTGTCTGGATAGATATTTATGGATGGCATTACTCGGCAGTTGGTAATACCATTTTCTATGTCCTTCTTCCCAGTAATTGTCCGTGTGTTTTGAAAATTTAGCTTCATTTACTATTCTATCAGACCAGTGATCATCCTAGTACCCCACCCTCCAAAAAAAAAAAAAAAAAAATCAGTAATCATCCATGAGTTGTTAAAAATTATCTTGAGATTCATATGTGGAACTTAATCAGGAGTAACTGGTTTCTTTTCATCTTGTAGACTGGGCATTTTTTTATTTGCTGCTTACAATTAGATTAGACTCCATTCTTTAGAAAATCGAAATGCCTTTACTTAAAATTAAGTTCTCACATTTTAGGGTTATGTCAAGCATTCTGCATTTATATCATTTGAGGGAACTAAGGTGGGAGAATATTATTTAATCAAACAATTAGGGACACAGCTGTATTTAAATTTATTATAATCACAATCAAGGTGAAGCTGACTTACAGAAAGTGATGCATAACTACTAGTATATACTAAAAACCCTCCAAAGTATCATTGGCGCAACAACCATCTTCCTTGAGCTGCTACAATGAGTTTGGTTTTTATCCATTGATTTACTGTCCTGCAAGTCATGATCGTGGATGCTCTACGTGGAAGTCGCTGAAAACCAGCTAAAGGGTAAACAAGTGGTCATTGCTTTTGATGAACTGGTTTTAAAACCAACAGCTAGTGTTCTTTTTAGTGCTAGGTATCAACAGGCAGTATTGATTGGGAAAGAAGATGCATATTCTTTCACTTTACAGACTGATACGTTTAGAAACAGACTCTCCTGCAAAGAAGGGGGTAATGCTGCATACATTTGCCCCTCCCAGACCCTGCAGTAGTGGGAACGTCATGCACTGGGTTGCTCTTCTTTACAGACTGATATGTTTTTTCAGCAATTGAGCACTTTGCTTCCCTTTCTTCTTCTTTAGGGGAAAGTGATTCAAGGGCCTACAAGAGTTTTATTTCTTTTCATGATAAGCCTCTGTATCATCTTCTTTATATGTCTTGCATATGTGACTGAGAGCTCTTGACTCCATTCAGTCAGAAAATCCCCTCAAGCATATGATAGACTGAGCATGCGATTGTCAAAACGAATCTGACATGTATATTGTCGGAAATTGAAATAGGAAAACTCCCCTTTAATTCAATAGTCTCCTTGCATTCAAAGCTCCAGGGAATCAGTTAAATGATTATATTATACATTAATGATCACTCAGGAAACGGCCTCTCCGCGAAGTGGGGGTAAGGCTGCGTACATTGTGACCTTTCGCAGACCCCCCAGTGGTGGGAGCCTCGTCCACTGGGTAACACCCTTATTTATTAATAGGTATGTGTTAACAAGTTCTAGGATATTGGAGACAGAGACCCATGCTGATTTGTTCCATTAATACGGTTACAGAGCTGCCTGTAAGAGAACTAGTTTACAGAGTTGCAGAAGAGGGGGGGGGGGGGTCAGCCCCATTCAGGTGCTGAGGATGAAATGTTTTGCAAAAAAAATTGGGTGAAGTGAAGGAGCACGTTCTGTATATATTCTACAATGAAAATAATGAGCATGCACGTTCTGTATATATTCTACAAAGACAATAATGAGCATCGGATATGGAACCATTCTTTGGACAATATTTACTGGTTGTTTTCCTTTTCCTGGCTGCGGGTTACAGCACTTGCACCAGACCTATGGTTAGGATTTAAAACATTTCAAGTCAATGGATTAGAAATAAGCTGTTGTTCTAGCTGGCCATTACACTCATGTCTTTCTAAATTTATCAGTTCTTGAGGAGGAAATTCCTGATAGCCATGTTGACACTAAAATAAGAGAAATGTACTGAAGTAGGTCATTTGACGTTACACTAACAAGCAACCCTACAACATGAATCTGGCCTGTTCATCATACAAGTCGCTTCTGGCTATATGCCAGCCCAACTCATGAAGGTAAGGAATAGTAGATAGGAAACTTAAAAATTGTATTTTAGATTCTTGCATTGTACCATACTAGTTGAGATAAGGCTGAGTTGTTGTTGTTGCATTGTACCATATTAAGTGTTGGTATAGCATCGTGACTACAAAAGATGTCTGAACTTCTGAAAGTATCCAAGTTTGATGGCCATTCAGTTAGTCAATCATTGGAGAGTACACTACTGGAGTAACTGGACTTGGCAGTTAAGGGTTATGGAAAGATTCTAGAGCCAAAAAAATCTCTGCTAACAGTCTAGGATCGAGGTTGAACCAGCAAAACTATTGTTGGACCAGATTAGAAGAATATGGTGGAACTTGAGATAAATCCCAGTAGAGGAAGATCAGATCTAATATTCAAATCTGGACTTATTCTAATAGGTCAAATTAACTGGAGAGACTAAAAATTGATACATGAAGACAGAAAAGAATTGGAAGAAATCAGAGAAGAAAATAGAAGAATTGGAAGGAAATATCAGAATTAGAAAATAACAACACAAAGATGAAGAATGAGGAAAGATACACCTGTTAAACGTATATAAGAAGAAGAAGAAGAAGAATAAATAAATCAGGTTTGGGATACCAATCTCGGCACAACAGCTTCAAAACTCTTGAAAAAATTCAATATGATTTACTCAAAAAATGTCCAATTTGATGGGGGTGTATGTGTGTGTGTGTGTGTGTGTGTGTGTGTGTGTGTGTGTATATATATATATATAACCTTCTGAACTGACTTGTAAAAGGATTCCTAATCGCAATCTTATACTGAGCTTGCCATAAGTTCTGATACGGCTATGACTTAGCTATTCTTTGCTCACTGAGAAACTTTTGCATCTTGCGCATTCCTTCTCTCTTTTCTGGGTATCTATTCTTTTTGGTTTGCTAGTGAAAACTGTATGAACAATAGAAATTGATCATGTTAGAGCTTATTTGCTACCCTGCTTGCAGTAACCCTTTTGTGTCATGAGTGGTTGAAATTATTTATTAATCTGTATGCCATTGATCTCTCTATTCGATTAGGAATGCATTATTTTTTTCCCCCACCCCCTTATATAGTCTGTCGTTAACCATGTGGGTTTATTTTGGTCATACCTGTGATGTTGGAGTAGCTTACTTTTCTTACAGAAAGTGTTTTGGTATAATTTTGACTACTTTGTATGGTTAGAGGAGGAGGAGGAGGAGGAGGAGGAGGGGAGGGGGGGGGGATCCTGCTATTATATTTTGGATTTTGCTAGCCTGGCTGACAAAAGTCAGGCCGGCTGACCATTCTGTTTGAACAGAACACTTGCGATCCTGGAGCGAAACTATATTTTTTTTTTTGTGGGTGGGCGGATAAAAGATTAAATAAAATTAACTGACATTTGAATGGAATGTGATGTCACAGTCAGTCAGATATTTTTGTTCTATCTTCTATAAGCTTCAAATATAGTATCATGAAGTAACACTTGTCGAACCTCAATAGAAATGACTCGTAAGTGGTTGTTAATGGAATTGAAAGTTACCAAATTCTGAGGAGTCTTATCAATTTAGTTCTTATACATATAGTCTGTTACCTAATAACTAATGTAATTATGTGAACACCATATTCCTTGTTGGAGCCATGACTCTCGACCATTCCTCTGAGAGTGTGCAGGGCTTCTCTTTGGAAAAGTTCAACAGCAGTTGTTTTGCATTTGCTGCCAAGGTGGGTAAGCAGGAAGCCAAGTGATGAGAACTGTACTCTATCAACCCCCCTGCAAATACATACCTATTTAGGTTTGGGTTATTTCCCTACATTATCTCCAGAAACTTTCAGCTTTATATGCAACAATCATTGGTCAATTGGAGACTCCAATGATGTTAACTTCATCCTTTAGTGCTTGAACTATTCATTTTCTGAGAACAAGGGTTGCTTAAAACTTCAGCTTGCTGAGTGTCAGGTTGGATCCTACCATGGTTTAACTTGTTTTTATAGAGTTGCATTTCTTTTTGCAGGGATTCTCTATCCAAAAGTTTCAGAGGACTTTTGGACTACATTTTCTATCCCGATGGACATGGGCGTGCCTGAGAAGCAATCTAATGCCGAAGGATCAGATCCATAGGACAATAACACTACATACGGCCACTGCAGTGGTTGGTTTTGCTGTATTTTATGCTGTTAAACATTAATCTTAGTTTCCAAATGATGGAAGCACTGTTAAACAGTTATGATTACTATACTGGTAGTTGTTTATCATTTCATTGTGGTTCAACGCTTTGTTAATCTATTAAGCAGAGGGGTTTGACACAAGAATGGCCGTCAGATGAGTAGAGTTGGCATTGACTGGACAAATGGCCTATCCAGCACAGCTAGAATGGCCAAATTGTCACTGCCACATGGCATAAGTGCATGTGAACAGTTGGTTTCGGCTGACTCATTGGTAGAGCCAATGAGTGGGTTCCAAGTTTTTAATAATCGGCTTTGGTTTAAAACCTTTCTCCATGAAAAAGCTGTGTCGAGGGAGAATTGGTATCGCAGCCTCAGTAGAATTTAAAGTTATTTTAACAGAATAGTGTAAAACGGTTAAAGGAAGACGGTCTTGTAGGAAAGTATTTCCTAGAATAAAATCACTATGCATGAAGGGAAAACAAAGGATTTTGAGAATAATAAATTATATATTATTTAAATAAATTGGAATTTTATGAGCTTTGTACTCTAAAGTAACCAAAGGTCCTGTAATGACATGGACATAGATTGGTTTTTCCATTTTTTCCTGATAGTGTTTAGGGATTGCATTCTATTGACAAATAGCATGTGTCAGTCCAGTGTCAATGAGAACATTAAGGCTATATTCTTCAAATCTGTGGGAATTTAAAGATGCCTTTTACATAAATATGTTTATTTCCTTGGTTCAAGGACAATATAATTTCTTCATTGTTATCTTTCAACGAATACTTATGATAAGAAATCATATTTGATTCAGCTTTAGATTGGGTATCTGATTGTTTAGAAGACTATGTGGGGTCGTAGCTTCCAAAAAAATTAGGATTGTAAGAAGGATATTCAGAAACCGAATTCCTTCCTTGGGCAGGAGAGGATGATGAAGAGGATCCTTTATCGGGGGTGGAAAAAGAAAATCTTATTTTAAGATATAGAGTATCTCTAGAAGCCAAGATATCAAAGGTTTGGGAATTCTTGGTGGTGCTTGAGGTTTTGGCGGGATGTCTGTCAAAAGCCAATTTTCTGGAATCTTTAAATCATGCCAATTTAAAAGCCTTAGTTCTAATTATGTTTTAAAGGCACGAAGTTCAAAGATCTCAACTATTTTTTAATCAGCTGGTTGTAGCTTTGTAAAAGTCATGTTGGTGAGTTCAAGAAAACATTTCCATGAGACCGCAAGATTATGACTGTCAGATCTCATTCTCAAATTTTGGGTTTTATTCTTCAGAACTACTGAATCACAAACTGCAGGGTCTGTGATAAAGACAAAATAATTTGGTTTAATTTTGAACCAAACATGGTTGTGTATCATATTAGATTCCATTCCTCCAATGAGAGCTTTCACATGATTTTTTATAAATCTTTTATCAAATAAGGCAGCAATAATTGGTACGTCCACTCCTTGCCTAAATAAAGATGTAATCTCAATTTGTATTAATCCTATAAGAATATATCGTAGTTGAGGATGTTTCTTCTGCAATCTTTTTATTTGATTAATATTAAAAATCGGGAATTCCAATGTGTTTTCGTCGGTTCCCTAAGTAGTGGTGTTTCCACTAGCTTGATCAAAAAACCTGGTGGTCTAGAGATTTAATTTGGAGGATAAACTTCTAAATAAGAAAGTTTTTTATGTTTGTTATATAAACAAGATATTAGACAAGAATCATTGATGGTAACGTCTTTTTTAACAAGGTCGGAAAATGCAACAAAGTTTTGTTCCTGTTGTAAAACTTGTTGTAATTCTGCCTCGTCAAAGGGTTGAGAAGCAATGGTAGTGTTTACCATAAAAACAAATTCGACATCTGAGTCGGAACAAGAATAAGTTAAATTAGTTTCTAATTCATAAAGAATGTCTTCAGAATCAGAGATCTATGTTTCAAAAACAATATCAAATTGGTTTTGTTCCAGAAATTTAATCATTTTTTTTATGATTGTTTTTCTGGTTAGGACATTCATTTACAAAATGGCTTAATTCATTGCAAATGAAGCAACAACAATCTTTTTTAGATTCACATTGATGGTAACGTCTTCTTTAACAAGGTCGGAAAATACAATAGAGTTTTGTTCCTGTTATGAAACTTCTTGTAATTCTGCCTCTTCAAGGGGTTGAGAAGCAGTGGTAGTGTTCACCATAAAAACAAATTCGACATTTGAGTCGGAACAAGCAGAAGCTGAAGTAGTTTCTAATTCATAAAGAATATCTTCAGAATCAGAGATCTATGTTTCAAAAACAATATCAAATTGGTTTTGTTCCAGAAATTTAATCATTTTTTTATTATTGTTTTTCTGGTTAGGACATTCATTTACAAAATGGCCTAATTCATTGCAAATGAAGCAACGACAATATTTTTTAGATTTACATTGTCCTGTGAGTTTGGGTTTTGTAGATTGTTTACTTACAAAACTTCTATTTGAAAATTTGTTTTTTGGTTGAAACCTGTTTTTCTAAGGCTTCCATTTTTTCCATTTGAATTTTTTAATCGGCTTGTGGATTAGCCATGTGTTAAATTTTAAACTTAGATTCAATAAAAATATTCTCATATATATCCATGCATTCATGTAATTTTCAGCAGTCTATGCATGTCCATGCTCCCTCCCGTAGACCCTATATTTGCAAACCTTTATTCTTTTACATGGAAGAATATTTCGGGTTGAAACTTGGCACGTAGGGAGGGGACCTTAAAGTTTGTTTGTCAGTAAAATTGGTGTCCTTCCAATCAGACATGGTTTATTTGAACCGGGGCTTCCAAGGAAACCTTTGCACATTAAAAAGATGTTATTTATCCGACAGTTGGAAATCCAGGTTATGACTTGGCGGGTCATCCTTTTTTTTTCCTTCCCTTGCTAATGACGGGTATTCAAGACTTTGGCCTGATTAGTAGTCTCGCGGGTCCATACTGACCCATAATCGCATGGATTTGTTATATTAGGGTTGAACAAAAACCATTCAACTTTCATGGAAAGCAAAGGCAGGTTATTCTAATCATGTCATAAAAATATGAACCTGGACAGTAGTTATGAAGACTCGACCAGATTTAAGAAATAATAAGACTAGGTCTTAGTTCTTATTGACTCGACATTTTTACCAGAGTCAAGTGAAACTCATCAAGTCTCCTTTTGTTTATTGGCCCATGTACTATTCATAGGTCACAAGTTTGGTCTATAAGTAAACAAAATCCTTGACCTTTTGTTGTTCTTCAATATTAGTTTTTTTTTTTCTTCTCACTTATGAAGCAACCATATCCCCACTCCCTCCTCCCAACGATGAAAATATGGAAAAGAGAAAGAAAGACATGATATACCCTGATCACGACTCATAAATTTTTAAAAGATGAGTCGAGTAAAAAAATCTATTTTTTCAATGATGTTCATAGTGAGCCCCATCAGTTTTTTTTTTTTTTTGGATTAAATGAAATACAAATAATTTTGGATTCTTTAAACATTATATCAAACGTATTACATGAGAGCTTTGTCTCATGTGTAAATTGCATTGATATTGCATTGGAAACATCGAAATAATTAATCATCATCAGAAGTCGCAGTTACCTTGAAATATGAATAGTACTTTGGATTGTTGGTTATCTCTGGAGGTACCGCATCAAAATTTGATGGTCTGATTGTCTCAAGCGATAAATTTAGCATTGCTTGTAACACTGTGTGGAAGACAGCACTAATCGTCTATCCTGAATGATTGAATCACCGTTGCATTTATCTATTACTCAAACCTTGAGCTACTATCATGAGGAACATCGCTAGCTACTCATCTACTCGAATGAAACAGTTGTCCACTAACTAGCCTCTATGTACCAATCGGTCTCACAGGTTGAGAAATACATGTCTCTCAAGTCTAAACTCTTGGTAACACACATCAGCATGACTTGCAAGAACCTCAGCTACCCTAATAGGTCATGTGTAACTATTATCATTCAGAGGTTCTCTCATCCTATACATACTGAGCATGTTTTGGAATTGGTGTACTATAACCATGTCATCATCGTCTGACGATGACCCTGTGATGTCCGTTGAAAATTGATTTGACATCCCTATATGAATAGACACATTCAATATATAAAGAAATAGAGTCCATAAATGTACCATCCTATAGCATTGATTGTTTAAATGAAGAAAAAAATATAAGGTGAAGAAAGGTATTTAAAAAAGTGAAAGAACAAATGTTGGCCTCTTAACAGCTATTAGATCTTACGAATAAATGCAAAAATATCATTTTCAATATCCCTTTTATCATGGTGGAAAAAACTTTTCGCTTATTTGTTAATTAGTGACTCTCACATGTCTTGTCCATGCTAATTTTCCTTTCTGATACTGATAATTATAAGGATTCCAGCCGACCTTCAATCCCTTATGTTCATACCTTTTTGCCATGCTAATTTTTCTTGTGATAGTGATAATTATAAGGACTTATGTTCATACAATGCACACTTTGCTCGTGATATTTAATCATTCACCATCAATGGATATAATTTTCCTACAAACTGGGCAATAGATATAATTTTCCTGCATGCTACCGTATTTTGGTTCACTTCCAACCCATCATGTGTTCTGAGATTGTGATGAGACTTACCATTTTTATCTTTTGATTTGAAGAAATAGAATTGATAATTTATATTTTTAGGACTTGTGAGTGTATCATGGTGAGTTTGAGCCTTTGAGGTACTCATGTGATGAATGAGTTCTCAAGAGAACCACAGTTTAACGATCATTTCTGTCCATGTTATCATATATTTTTCTTCATTTTCTATTTTATTAGCATTTTGCTCTTTTTGAGATACTTCACCATGGCAGCCGCATGGGTAGATGAAGTTCGCAACCCCTTCGAACTATAGGGACGTAGTGTGCCATTCAATATTTTGGAATATAACCTGGTATAGGTGGGTAATCATTAGAGACATTAGAAATGATATAGAAGACCGGTGTTGGGCAACCCCTCCCAAGGGCCCCAAAACCCGGTTATATATGTTTGGAATCTAGAAAGGGAAAGAA
>NC_056557.1:2361860-2362014 GCF_013358625.1 Macadamia integrifolia
GAATTAAAAAAAAAAAAAAAATTGAATTTAAAGAGAGATAAGTACATAAAAAAATCATTGTGTAATCATGATTTTTATCTTATTATATTTTTTATGGTATTTTTTTTTTTCTTGATTACCATACAACTCTAGGAGTTTTTTTTTTTTTTTTTTT
>NC_056557.1:2362034-2383378 GCF_013358625.1 Macadamia integrifolia
TTTTTTTTTTTCTTCTTCTTCTTGAGGAACAATGTGAATGCATCCAATTTGATCCCATTCCAGATGATTGTTCCAGTCAGGTTCCTTTTCTGTTTCTGTTCTTTCCTATTGAACCTTACGGGCCCTCCTTCATCTCCTTGGGCATGTCCTTGAGAGTCAATTTGTACCTTAACTATTCTTTTTCTTTCTTCAGTAATAAAGTTAAGGCGTCCACCTCCACCCTCCATCTTCCATCCTACATCCCACGCAATGCCATTTGCAGCCTTACATTAACTCAAAAATGGGGGCCGGCCACCCTATCTTCAATGGTCAAATAAAAAAAAATTCAAAGTTTGATCGGTCGATTTGACTTCTATTTATCATTTTGATTTTTAGAGGCTGTTCCTCCTTGATGACTCATAAGGTTTATGTTTAGATTGGCAACACAATAGAAACGAAGAACAGATAAGGTCAACGTAAAAATATTGAAATAAGACCCATCAATTATTATTATTATTTTGGTAGAACCCTACATATTAATTTTGAGTCGTTTGATACTATCATACCCTCCTAACCAGGGTTTTAGTTCAAGGTATCGAAATAGGTATTGGTCAGTTGCAAAATCGATATGCTAAGAATATATATTTGCCAATATCAATGAAAATTAATCGCATGATCAATCTCATACCAATACCTAAAACCCTACTCCTAAATCCAACGCTTGATTCAATGTGTTATTCAATACATTCTCAAAAGGGTGGTAGGGCACATCAGGATTAAATCATGGTATTGTTATTTTATATAATCATGGTATTGATAATGTTATCTGTAGCAGAAGATACCGATACGAATTGATTTGTATCGAATCAAATTAATCAAAGAAATCAATAAAGATGGGCCAAACGGAAAATGAAAAATCTGGTTGGTATCCCAATTGTATCCTCCTCCTTGGACCAAATCCAGTTGGTTTGAGAGAGACTTCCAGTCAAAGCCCGGTCCAGAACCTCTCAGTCTAGATAGATCTGCCCCAACATTTTATTTTCCATATACGTGATTCCCACGAGTTAGAAACTTGGGAATCTTAAGATAGGAGAGAGGAAGAAGAGAGAGAGAGAGACACGCAAGAGTCAAAAGCCGCCATCGTCATCATCGGTTGTGGTGGACTTGTGATGTATCTAGTCTTCTTTTCTACCTTATATATAGCTTTCTTTCTCTTCTCTTTTGTGACCCCTACCTACCATTTATCCCTCCCTTTCTAACTTTCTCTGCTAGACCCGAGTTTTCTTCCCTCCTATTACCACCCCTGCTCTCCATCCTCCTGTTCTCCTCACCTTCAATAAATAACTCTCTCTCTCTCTCTCTCTCTCTCTAAGAGTAGACAAAATGATGAAGCAACAAGACCAGAGAATACCAATCTCTACAGTTAATCTCTTCAACGACCAATTACGTCTAGGTGGTCTTCTCTCTAATTTTCTCTTACTTTGCTTTGGTTTCGCCCTTGGAATCATGGCTAGTACCTATCTCACAAATAACATGACCACATTCAATTTCCATGATACCCAGTTCTCTATACCTCCTCCATCAACATCAACATCTACTGTTACAGTTGCAACACCGCCGGTAAATCAATCTCAGGCACTGCTACCCCACTTGATAAGCCCTCCAGCTCCGGTAACACCGCCGCGGATAACCCCGCCATCACCGGTGTCTACTGATCAAGACAAGGGACAGATGCCGCTAGTTGATAGTATGCATGACATGAACGACAATGAGTTGCTGTGGAGAGCATCCATGGTTCCTCGAATTGACAAGGCGGCCATCCCCAAGGTTGCTTTCATGTTCTTGACAAGGGGACCATGGCCATTAGCTCCTCTATGGGAAAAATTCTTTAAAGGACATGATGGGCTCTACTCCATTTACGTTCACTCTGATCCATCTTTTGAAGAATCGATGCCTCGAGATTCTGTTTTCTATGGTCGAAGGATACCCAGTAAGGTCAGTTTATCTAATCATCATCATCATCATCATGGCTCTCCTTTATTTCATAATTTAATCTTAATTCGTTTGGTCTTTTGTTTCTGTATGGCTAATGCTCTGTATACCCCAAACTACTAATAGGATCACATGACATGACCAAAGCATATTACCAATAAAAAAATCATATGCACCAACTAATTAATACCCTGTTTAGTAACGTTCTTTTGTATTGATTCTGGTGAACTTTATTATGAAAGAATATTTTCCAAGTGGAATTGTGCTTGGAAATTACAAGTTGATTTTGTGAACCTGCCCAAAAAATGATCTGAGAACAAAAATATAAATAAATAATTTTCTGATCTTCTGCAATCCCCTAGATCCATCTCTACTGTATCCCCCTCCACCACCACTCACTGTCTCCTACTCCACCGCACGTCCCTCATCTGTCTTCCCAAAGACATCCTAGACCTACCTCGCCATCACTCCTCCGCAACTTGCTTATATTTATTGCCATAAAATGCTGTGCCTTAAGAGTATATGAAGTTACCAAAGTCAAGAAGAAACCAATATGAGACTATAACTTTATAACTCCCAACATCTCTACATAGATAATTTCAAGAGGAAAATAGAGGGTGGACTCTCATACCAAAGTCATCAAGGTCCGGAACAAACCAATGTAGAGAGAAATTTAGGAGGGTAACAAAGGGACCTGGACTCTCATAAGATGTTAGAGGATCCAACCCAAAACCTTAGAGCATTAAATGCATCTACATACAATTACAATCATCTCAGATGTCTTAGCTCCAAAACCCTGAAAATTTGGAAACAAAAAAGGAAATACAAACAAAAGATTAAAGGCAACAATAAAGTCAAGTAAACTTAATTACAAAATGCAAGGCCCGAAGGCCGGTCACATGGTCTGTCTGCCTAAATTAATCCATAACTTTTCTATCGACTCAAACTTGCTAGGTACGGTAGAATCATATTACAACAATGGTAAGGCCATTGCTTTCCTTGAACTAAAAGATTAGTGAGTTATTAAGAAGCACAAAAGCAACCAATTTCCTGTGGTCTTGGAGATTCTAACCTTTTGAAACAGTAAAATTGCAATATGAGAGTGGAAATTGAAACATATTTAGGATCCAGAAAAACCGAAAAGAAGAGAATATCTCACAGCCATTACGCAAGGATTTACATAGTTTGATAAAGTGCTTGTTTTCATGGAGAGATAAGAGCATATTTCAATAACAATGGAGAAATGGTCACAAGCTCTCTTTCTCACGATTCTTTATATTTACAAAGAATTCCTAATAACCCTAATAATCCTACTATCTATCGCAACAATCTATACATAAACAAAGAGATACAAATTTCTTAGATTACCCCATGTAAACCCTGAAACTTTTTGAGAAGACCCAAAACCCCGCGTTGACCCCCTAGTTTGGGGTAACCCAAGAAAGGAAGATATAAACTCCAAGGTGGCCCAACTCCGCCAGGCCTCAAGCCCTACGATCTTTTAATGGTGCTTTGAGGCTGCTAACAATCCAATATATAGAATACATGACATCAACCCTCAACAATGAGAACAAAGCATTGACAGAATCAAGGTGCATTGCTTACACTAGGAATCGAAGCTCCCAAGCTCAAAAGCAATCCTGCAATGTATACACAGATCATTGAAGACTGCATTCTTCAGTGCATGGACGTAAATATGACGGAAAAAGAGCTAAAGAAATGGGTCCCACAGTCTGAAACCAATAATATCAATTCAGCCCACCTCATACGAACCGTGTTTTAGACCCTTCATTCCATCTATAAGTCTACATCCTTTAAAGTCAGAAAACAAGTAGTTTTAAGTATGATGGATAAGGCAGTTCAGTTTTTGCTTCAATCAGATACGTCATTTCTTCTTTCCTTTTGACTTGATATCACGGAATTGGGTTCAGAACCCATCTTAATCTGCTAATTAACCTTCGAGTAGTCTCGAGAACAACTTTCATAACGCCATCAAGGGTCCAACTTTCACATGTTAAAGTTTCTGACTTTTCAAAAACCTTTCCCAGTCAATACGGCAACTAGAGAAAGCAAACAGATGGTTCCTGATGACTTGTGGCATCTTGCATCTTCCAGTCAATATGACAAAAGGTATTACGTGTAATTGTGAAATATTGTGAAAGAAATTAGAAGGGCTTGTCGTGTATAGCTAACTCTTAAGTTTGTCTTGAATTCTTGATCCATTTTAAAAATGATCCGTTTCGACATATTTTGATGGTGATTTGCATAAATTTTTTTCTAAGACCTGTGATGGAAGCAGAGGGATTGACCCGAATAGATGACATAGATTAATAGTGCATGCACACTTAGCATTGATATGGATTGCTCTTGAGTATCTATTGTACATCACATATGATATGGAATCTCCAATCAGGCTGCACTCCACATGGAAATCTTCCCTGATCAGGCTTGACTCTAGACGGAAACCTCTCTGATTGAAGACTTTCCATCTAGAGAATGATTGTAATTGATACTCTCTTCTTTCTATTCAGAGATCGATTGTAATTGATTGTAATTGAGGATTATCCTTGTATAGCATTTGAGACTAGGGTTACCCTTTGATATATATGGTATTATCAAATCACAATTAATGATAAGGTGACCATATTGAATTTACATAGATATACAATCTCTGAGATGTTATTAGACATGTAAAGCTCATCTTAATTGAATCTTCTTGTTCTAGTGCAGGAAGTGAAATGGGGAGGGTTTAGCATGCTTGAAGCAGAACGTAGACTACTAGCAAATGCACTTCTTGACTTCTCCAACCAAAGATTTGTTCTCTTATCAGAGTCATGCATTCCCCTCTTCAACTTCTCCACCATCTACTCTTACCTCATCAACTCTAAAGAGACCTTTGTAGAAGCTTATGACAAACCAGGTTCCGTTTGCCGTGGCCGTTATAGTCGCCACATGAAACCGCTTATCAAGGTCGAGCAATGGAGGAAGGGATCCCAGTGGTTTGAGATGGATAGACACTTAGCCATTGAGATAGTTTCCGATCGAAGATTTTTTCCTCTGTTCCAGAGATCTTGTGGCAAGGTCTCGTGTGTTGCAGATGAGCACTACCTACCAACAGTTGTGAGCATGAAATTTCCTCAGAGGAATTCAAACAGGAGTTTGACATGGGTTGAGTGGTCAAGGGGAGGAGCACACCCAACTAAGTTTTTCAGAACGGACATGACATATGAGCTCTTGCACAAAATGAGGAATGGAAGCAAATGTGAGTACAATGGCAACACTACCAATATTTGCCACTTGTTTGCAAGGAAGTTCTCACCCGGCACTTTGGGCAGATTGCTGAAATTTGCTCCCAGGGTCATGGGTTTCAATTCATAGCTTCAAATAGTTGTCCTACAATGGAAAAATCTATACTAAAAAGAGAGAGAATAAGTGGATTCCTTGTGTGGATCAGGCACACTAGGATTCTCTTTCGAGAGTGATCTGCACTTGAAATGTACAAATTTTTTTTTTTTTTTATTTTTTTTTTTTTTTAGAGAGGGTTCCTGCACGTTAATTTGGAAAAGAAACTACACACCACACCGTTGGTGGTGGAATTCTTTTCCCATTTATTTGATTATTTTTGTACTAGGTTATACGTATATGGATCCCGGATTCTTTATTTCTAATTTAAAATTTTTGGTGCTAATGAGAAAGTCAGATTCAAAATTCTTATGGGGTAAGATGATTCTTAGCAAAGTCATGAGGGATTATGTTTTTTTATTATTTTTTTCAAAGCAGATATGAGGGGTACCCACTATATAAATGGAGATCTTAAACAGTCGCAATGTTAACCAGAAAAAAAGGAAAAAAAAAAAAAAAAAAAAAAAGAGAGAGAGAGACGATTTCCTGGAATTAACTCTCTTCATGCCAATTCCATCTCACATCATCCATAGGATGTGTGGATCAATCGGGCTCGGAGAGCATCACCATTGTCACTACTCTTATTAATTATTATATTGTTACAAATTTGGACCAACCCTTATAAATGAAAGATGGGTGAGCTTTGCTACCAGATTGAATGGCCACTGTGTTGGCAAGCATCCAGTCGAAAAGTGGAGGCACAGGGTGGTCATTTCACTGCCTCATATGAGAGAGGACAAGAGACCCATGAAATAATTACAGAACTAAAGGGCACAAATCCTGTGGATAATGTGTATAACATGTCCATTGATTAGATATAAACTTAGCCGTTCCATGTTGGTATTTTTGGGTGAATAATTAATATATTCAAAGATGCCTAGAATTTTCCTCCTTCCTAAGAAAACAAAGGAAATAATGAGAAGAGAAAAAAAAATTAATAATAAAGTTATAAAGACAGGGAGAGAACTCAACAACAAATACATCGGCTTATCCCTACAAGCGAATCAAGTTAAAAGGGAAATTCGAAGAGAATACATAGTCCAAGTACATCAAAATATGGTTATCCAAACTCCAAAGTACATGAGAATAATTTGATAAGAATTTTATATGATTGAATATTGTTGTAGATTTTTTGGCTAAGTATGCAGCTAAAAATGATAAATTGAGTGATTTAGCAGAAAAAGAAGAAGAATATACATGAGAATAAAATCAATGAGTTTTTTTTTTTTTTTTTTCCACCACAAATGCATTAAAAATACACCCATCTTGGGTCATACATGTTTGCTTTTCAATTTTACATGGTCGACAATATCTTTGTATTATTTCTGGATATCCTCTAGAGACCATCACCTGAAACCCCCCCATCAAGGGACAGTGACTAAAATCAATTGGAATACACTCTTAAGGTGGATCCTTAAGCTCCTCTTGTTTTTTAAGTAGGCCTTAAGCTCCTCTTTGGATTAGGAAAAGGACTACTACGTGTTTAATTACCACAGTTCATGTATCATGAACGAAACTCCAATGCATAACTAACTATCCGTACATAAGAATGCGGATCAGATTCCAATACAAGCTGTACACAGATGAAATCCATCACAGAGTTAATTGTTGGATGAATTCTATTTCCCTGGGTCAACCCCGTACAAGACTCTACTCCCATTAGTCATTAATTGACAACCAACTACTCACTAGAGTTAATAACCCTCGTCGATCTTCCTATTTAATACCCAACCCTGTTACCCTCTCCCCACTGCACTTGGGCGGTGCAACCTGCATGCACCTTGATCTGCATCGTCCTTCGCTACTCCCCTTAGACCCAAGCTCAACCTGTGGGAGATGGGAAACAATGAATTAAGAAGGTTCAACTTCAAATACCTCCATTGTCCATAATAATGGCCGATTACATCGCCTAGGCTGCCTTTTCCCTTGTTTCTTCTTGTTTGTCTTTGGTTTGGCCTTTGGCGCCGTAGGCAGTATTATGCCTTTTTGAGCTCCCCATTCTCAGTGAGATGCTGCCTTTAATCCTTCTCCCATGTCTCTAAACTCTCTCTGTCTTCCCAACCAGTTGGTACCGAGGCCACCATTAATCCTTTTCCTCGGATAAACCCATTGCCTGCAGATTTGTTGCCACGTCGAATAAACCCACTGCCCGCAGAGCTGCTTCCAAGAAAAACAAACCCTCTGCCATCGGAACTGCTACCACAGTCCGCAACAATTCCTTCACGTCGTATGACAATTAATCCACTGCGACCCACCACCGCAGCCCCATCAACCACCACAACTCCTCCATCTCGTTTCATGACTATGATGGCTGCAGCACCAGCACCAGCACCAGCTCAGCCACCACAACCACCACCCTTTGCTCCACCTGCTCCTGAGTCGGCAAAGCTGCTGCATTCGGAAACTGCTCCACCTCGGGTCCCTGCTCAGGCTGCATGGTTACCAGAATCAACCAATACTACTCACATAGAGGAGGAGGAGGAACCGAGGATAAATACCCCACGTACGCAGCAAAATGAACTGAAGACAACCTGATCACCAGGGCAGGAGCATCCGTGGTTCCTCAGGTACAAAAGTACCCTTACAAGCGTACCCCAAGGATTGCTTTCATATTCTTGGTGAGAGGAAAAGTGCCATTAGCTCCTCTGTGGGAGAATTTCTCTAAAGGATATGAAGGCTTATACTCCATTTACGCGCACTCTAAGAAGAACCTCAAGGTTCAGTGTTTCACCCAAAAAATAGGTCAGTGACTCTTGCTTGTATTTGTTTCTAAGGGTCTCGTAATTTACTACTCAAGAAGCCTTTATCTACACGGTCCTAAAAATCTGCCACATGAAATTCTGATGGGCTCAAATTTTTAATTGTGGGTAACACTATAGGCTTTCTATTCACATGCCAATTTTCAATCCAATTTGAGTTTTATAAGTCATAAATAGAGAAATACTCGATCCATTGGTCATTTGTTCACATGTCATGTTATAGATCAATTAGAATTTTCTGAATGACAAAATAACACAATGAAAATCCTGGATAGAGAGAGAGGCTACTCTTATTTACTTTTTTTTTTGGGGGGGGCTAGAATAGTCAGATTACCTTAAATATACACACATACATTAGTAGAGATCTACATGCCAATAGATGAGAAGGTATTTAATTGAATTATGCTATGATATTACACGCTATTAATTCAACTTATGTCCATTTTATCCAACTATTCTAAATGTGATATCATTTATTCAAGTGTCTCAAAAAAATAGACATGTTATGAAGTTTTCCCAAAACATAATGCATAAAGATAATTCTCTTTATTAAAATGTTCAAACAACACTTTAGTAATTAAAAAGTAAAAACCCCCTAAACCAAACACTACTATTCTACTTTCCAAAGGTATGACTATGGGGTGAAACAGAGCCGAGTTGGGCTAGGTTTTTTAAAACCTCAATCTAACCCTAAATCCCCAAAATTCAACCCAGACTCAACCCAACCATGCCGGTCTCATTCCTAGGCCCCAACTCTTCTGGGTTCATGTCATCCCAATTCGCCCTAATTGATCCTGACTGGGTTGATTTGGACCGGATTGATCTTAATGGCCCTTTGATTTTCCATGGGCTAACCTGAGGTGAGGAGGTGACTATGGAGCTGTTGCAGAAGAGGTTGAGGAGTAGCGATTGTAAATGCCAGCAGTACTACCACCATTTGTCATTTGTTTGTAAGGAAGTTCTTGCCCAGAACTTTGGATGGTTTGCTCAAATATGCACCAAGGTTGATGAGTTTCAGGGACAAACGCTTCAAATGCCACCTACCAAATAACGATAACACTTGGGAAGAACTACCACCACCCTAATCGAATCAGTTACTTCTGCTAGTTTGGATCTAAAATGGTCCCTTAATAAATTTGCACTGTACGTCAGTGTATGAGTAGGTGAGTGAGAGTCACTGCATGGTGAAGGTGTGGGGCTGTGTCACTGTGTGGTTGTAATGGGATGAATAAGGATAGAAAAGAGCAACCAATTAAAAGGAGCAATTATAAAAAATAAATAAATAAAAGAAGTATTTCCTCTTTACATTTCAGTACTATATGCGTTATACTTACTGCTACTACAATTACAACTTTTTTATTTCATGTGATGCCCTAATTCGGATCCAGATTCCCTTCACCCATGGTGAAGAAGAATTCCAAAAGAGAATCTCTTCATTGTGAATATATTCACAGTCGTAGTATGGGCATTGATGCGGTAAAAATTGATCGGATGATCTTCCCTACAGTTCCTTGTGCTTTAGCCGACTTGCACGGAAGAGATGACAGGGAGAGCTGGGCTGACCCGACAGGGGACTCTCCGATGCCTAAGTTAGATCTTTCCACAACAGATGCTCAAGAGAGCTTTTCCAGTAAGAGAAGTGAGTCCTCGACTGATCCCCCATGATGGAGGCTTACTTTGATATTTATAGGTTGCTGATGGAGAGAGAAGGAAGGGCGTTTGTGGAGAGTCATGTTTAGGCGTAGAGTCCTTGAGAGGAGTGGCTCCATGATTCTGGGAATATTCTGAGTTCCAGGACATATTTTGGGAATATTCTCCATTGATCTCGAAGGTGCAAGTCGTGAGAAGGGTGGATGCCTCTGATGACGTGTAGTGGATAGAGTCATGCCCGGTGATCCCTTGAATGTAGGAGTGGATGTGTGCACGTTTTTGGGTGCCTTACTTGACTGTGCCGAGCCGAGGTGACAGGTTGGTCGAGCAGAGGTGACTAGTAGCACGGCCTGATGGAGGTCCGAGGTGATAGCACGACCTGATGGAGGGCCAAGGTGGCAGCACGGCCTGATTGAGGGTCCAGGTGGTAGCACGGCCTAATGGAGGGCCGAGGTAGTAGCACGACCTGATGAGATGCCAAGGTGGTAGCACGACCTGATGAGATGCTGAGGTGGTAGCACGACCTGATGAAGGGCCGAGGTGGTAGCACGGCTGATGAGATGCCGAGGTGGTAGCACGGCCTGATGGAGGGCCGAGGTGGCAGCACGGCCTGATGGAGGGTTGAGGAGGCAGCACGGCATGATGGAGGGCCGAGGTAGTAGCATGGCCTGATAGATGCCGAGGTGGCAGCATGGCCTGATGGAGGGCAGAGGTGGCAGCACCGACCATAGTTAGCAAATTCGGATTCGAAAATTATTCGGGCAGAGAATTATTCGGAATAATTCGATTGATTAATTTAAGGATTCAGTCAAAAAAGCGGTCAAAAAAGCTTATTGGGTTTTTTTTTTTTTTTTTTAAATACTGCTTAAGTGGACCGAATAATTCGGTTTAATCCGGTTCGGTCCGAGTTATTCGCGTTTTATATTCACTTTTGAAAAAATCGGGAATTTTACTGAATTTTATTTTTAATTCGGATTCGGTCAGAATTTTTGGTAAAATTCAGAAAAATTCGGTTCGGCCGAATAATTCACAAATTATTTGATCGAATTGATAACACTGGCACCGACTGTAGGGATGCCGAGGTGGCAGCACGACTTGATGGAGGGCCGAGGTGGTGGGTCAGTCTTTTGTTCAACTTTGCATACACGCTTCAGCCGTGCTGAGGAAGGGGACATATTTCGCCTCATCACCAGCCCCTCGATCTAGCAGTTCAGACCAATCTGCTAGAGCATTTAATTCAATCTCGACTTTCGTACGTGCAGTCTATTCGGTGCGAAACATGCTGCTTCACTTTCTTAGTCGAGGCTGCTCAACTGTTCGAGGACGTGGCTGTCGCTTGTTCAGAGGCGAAGGAGGAGGCAAAGCGCCTTAATGGGGAGCCGCACAAGATCACAGGCCAACTAGAGGTTGAGAAGAAAATGGCCTGATCTGTGGAGGTTTGTTCCAATGATGTCGGGTTGATAACTGGAGAGCTAAAACAGGAGGTTGCTAAGCAGCTCAATGCCAACGGAAACTTGATGAAGGGGAATGGTGCTCTCTGGGATGAGTTATCCGAGACTCAGGGCGCTCGCAAAAAGGAGGAGCTAGCAGCTGCGAGCTAGAAAGGCAACACCGGGCCTAGCTGGAGTGGCTGAAACCCTAGGCCTGTCAGAAGTGGTTGGTTGACATTAACATTGCTTCGTTTTAGGTTGGCTCAGACAATGCCATCTAGTTCATCCTGAGTAAGATGCCAGGCTACAATCTGACCGACTACGAGTAGTGCATTCCCGCCCTAGCTACTTTGGTGCAAGTTGGCGGCTCAATTGATGTTGGTGAAGAGGTGACCTGACTTGAAGGATAGCCAAGTGAAGAGCTAGGACCGTGGATTAGCCCCCTGAGATTAGCCTTGTCTATATATATATATATATTTTCTATGCAGATGTCTCCTTCGGGAGTGATGTACTTTGAAGGCTTTTTCCCCTTTTTTGATGAATGGAAAATTTGTTTTGATGTCTTCATCTCTCAACATTCTTGTGCTTCTTTCTTTATTTTCTCGAAATAACTGTTGGAAGAATAAGGATCAGTATAGCTGCCTGAGTGTGGCTCTGTTCCCTAGTTGAGCTCGGAACTGATCTTCCATGTCTAGCTTATGAGCTCTTGAGGTGCCAAGCCTGGGCCTAGCCATGGGGATGCCGAGCTAGGGCTTGATCTTAGAGAATGCCAAGCTTGGGCTTGGTCTTTTGAGGTGCCTTGTGTTAAGGTCATTTGTAGTGCCGAGCTGGGGCTCGGGCTTGCATGCTTTAGTGCATAAGGTCTTGAGGTGCCGAGCCGTGCTCGGGCTTACATGCCTTAATGCATAAGGTCTTGAAGTGCCAAGTCGGGGCTTGGGCTTACATACCTTAATGCGTAAGGTCTTGAAGTGCCAAGCCGGGGCTTGGGCTTACATGCCCTAGTGCGTAAGGGCTTGAGGTGTTGAGCCATGCTCTGGCTTGTGTGCCTTAATACGTAAAGGCTTGAGGTGCCAAGCGGTGCTCGGGCTTGCATGCCTTAATGCGTAAGGGCTCGAGGTGTGCTTGCGTGCCTTAGTGCGTAAGGGCTTAAGATGCCGAGCCGGGGCTCGGGCTTGAATGCCTTAATGCGTAAGGTCTTGAGATGCCGAGCCTTGCTTGGCCTTGCATGCCTTAGTGCGTAAGGGCTTGATGTGCCAAGCCGGGGCTCGAGCTTGCGTGCCTTAATGCGTAAGGGCTTGAGGTGCCGAGTCAGGGCTTAGGCTTGCGTGCCTTAGTGCGTAAGGGCTTAAGGTGCCGAGCTGGGGCTTGGGCTTGGGCTTGAATGCCTTAATGCGTAAGGTCTTGAGATGTCGAGCTGTGCTTGGGCTTGCATGCCTTAGTGCGTAAGGGCTTGATGTGCCGAGCCGGGGCTCGGCCTTGCAAGTCTTAATAAGGGCTTGAGGTGTCGAGCTGGGGCTTAGGCTTGCATGCCTTAATGAGTAAGGGCTTGAGGTGCCGAGCTTGGGCTTGCATGCCTTAATGCGTAAGGGCTTGAGTTGCCAAACTAGGGTCTGGTCTTAATAATGCCGAGCTTGAGCATGGTCTTCGATACTGTCGAGCTGTAGCCTGGTCTTTATGCCTTAGTTGTTAAAGTCTTTTTTTCCTTAGAAGTGCCAGATATTTGAGAGAAGCTTCATAGTATATTGATGTGTGGTATGCACTTGGGACAAATACATTGCTTCGAGATAGAATCTAATCCGCTTCGTGAATAAAATTGAATAACTAAGATATGGAAGCTAAGGTGCTGACAATATAAAATCTATAAGACTAACACCCAATCAATGGGATTTCAATGCAATCTATTGATAAAACTGTCTACTGATAAAAGTGTCTACTGGCCTCAATGATTGGGACAGTAAGCAGTTGTTCTACTGGCTCATCTCGAGTCAGGAGGCTTTTATCTCAGCAATCAACAATTTCTACCGTACATGCTAGGCCCGAGCATGGTTTCTTGACAGATTTTATGAAGTTTGCATAGCATTCCCGAGATTCCTTCTGGCTGGACTTGCATTCCCCAACTCCATTGCTGGTGGGGAATTTGACTTTCATGTGCTTAGTCGCCCTAAGGCCATTGAGACCAGGTCGGCTAAGGATTGCGTTGTAGGGTGAGGCGATCTTGACAACCATAAAAGAAACCATGGCAGTGGCTATTTGAGCTCCCTGTCAGATGGTTACGGGTAAGTCTACAACTCCTTCCAGCTCTGCTGGTGTGCCTGAAAATCCATACAAGGGTCTTGGAGCTGGCTTTAGGGTCCCAGTGCTAACCCTAGTTTTGTGAAGGCTTCGTAGGACATGAGGTCAACGGAGGCTCATGTGTCCACTAGGACCCTGTGGAAGGGGTGGTTTGCCACCACTAATTGAACTACGACAACGTCGTTGTGAGGCCAGTTCAACTCTTCCAGATCTCTGTCAGAGAACGTAATTAGTGGATCCGTTCTGAGGGCTTTGACAGGCTGTTCCGTGATGCATACGAACCGCGCATGTGCTTTGGATTTTCTGACTGATTCTTCCATGGGTCCACCCATGACTATTAGAATGGCTAGACCCACTGGCTGGTTATCATACGCGTCAGCTCGATCCGTGATTGGTTCCTTCGGTGGCTCAGTCCTATCTCGGCTCGACCTTGCATCATCTCTCCTCGGCTCAGGCCAGTTCCCTCCATATTTATGCTTTAAATACTTGTTAAGGTATCCAACCTTGATGAGCTCATCAATTTCGTTTTTCAGAGATTTACAGTCTTCAGTGTCATGCCCATGGTCTCGGTGGTATCGACAGTACCGGTTAGGGTTCCTCTTCTCTGGTTTAGCCATCATTGGCCTAGGCCAGTGAAAATACTTCTGATCCTGGATCTCCAAGAGCAGGTTTGTTCGGGAATGATCAAGTTCATATTGCTCGGGTTCATCAATGTCAAGAGGTTGATCTGTTCTATTCTTCTTCGGCTCGCGGGAATTGTCCCTAGGCCTTAGAGTTCGTTTCTTCTCCTTCTCTGACTGATCATCCCTGTCAGCTATCCCTCTGGCGGCCAGGACTTCCTCCATGTTGGCATATTGATTGCATCGTCTTAATAGCTCTGGCATTGTTCCTGGAAAGTCAAGGGCCAGAGACTGGACCAGATCAGGGTGCATTACCCCATTGCACAACGTACTATATGCCACTCCTTCTAGTAGATTTTTTACCTCCAGTGTCGCCTTGGTGAATCGGGTAAGGAATTCTTTTATAGTCCCTCTCGCTCCCTGCCTCATGTTCATCAAATTTTGCGTAGTTTGCTTCTGCTTCATACTTGCTTGGAAACGTGTGAGGAACGCTCTTTTCAGCTCTTTATAGCTATGGATGGACCAGGGCCACAAGTTTGACATCCATACCAGTACTGCTCCTTTTAATGAGGCTATGAAGGCTCGGTAGAGAACGGTGTTTGACCTACCATGAACCGTCATGGCCGAGCTACAATACAACAGATGATCATAGGGATCTGTGGTGCCATCATATCCATTGAAGATAGGTATCATAGAATTTGAGGGCAGCTCAGAATCTATCAGTTCGTCAGATAGTGCATTATGGGTCGGAGTTACAGTTATGTCGATCGGGTGCCTTTGCCTCTGCATCCCTTCTACTCGCTTAGTGAGGCACTGGATGCTGCTCTCCAGGTCTTTCCTTCTCACCCTGGCTCGGTGATCCGGGGATCGTCATGCCCTTTCACCTCTTCTGGGGCTTCTTCCTCGGCCTTGGTGACCACCAGGCCGATCCTAACCTTGCCATGGTGTGCCTCTGGTCGGCCTGGTGGGCGAGTCCTGAACCCCATGGGGTTGATCTCACCGAGCTGTCCTCTGAGAATTTTCTCGTTCTTCTCTGTGCTGACACACGCCTCTAGTGAGTCTTTGAGGCGACAGCTGGCGTCTTCTACCCGGGTGGGGATCTACGGACATCATGTGTCTCTAGGCTCCGATGACGTGTGGAACGATGAGCTCTCCCATTCTGGGCTGGAATGGGACCTTGCCTGCGCCCCTCAGTAGGAGAGCGGGGCGGTACCGAGTGAACAGTACGTGATGTTCTAGCCGACCCCCTCCTTATTGTTGATTAAGGGGTGACACTATTGTCAGGAGATTCATCGTTGAGTTGTCTGCCTGAAACTGGCCTAGGCGGCTGAGTTGAACTAGTCTGTGGCACTGGAAGTGTTGAGCCGAATTGACGTATGAAGTCCCGCACCAGTGCATTTGTCACTAACACCTGTAGCTGCAGGCTCTGCATATGCTCTTCCATGTTTGGGTGAGTTACTCGGATGGTGGGACATGGCGAGATAACTGAGGGTTCTGCTCAAGCTGATCCCCCTCTCCTTGGGCAACTTACGCATCAAGCCTGATTGGCTGAAGTCCTTGTGGAGGGGTCTCTGCTGCGACATTCTCCTGCTCTGTCATTGGTGGTGATTGGGGATGTCCAAATGGTAACTCGTGGGTGGATCTTACTCGTGTTGTCGTAGAAGAAACGACCTTCTCACTCCTTAATTGTATTAGTCCAAGGTGACTTTTTGTAACTGTTTTCCATGGACGGTGCCAATCTGATGTGGTAAAAATTGAATGGATGATCTTCCCTGCAGTTCTTGGTGCTTTAGCCGACCTGCACAGAAGAGAGGACAGGGAGAGTCAGGCTGACCCGGCATGGGACTCTCCGATGCCTAAGTCAAATCTTTCCACAACAGATGCTCAAGAGAGCTTTTCCAGTAAGAGAAGTGAGTCCTCGATCGATCCCCCATGATGGAGGCTTACCTTGATATTTATAGGCTACTGATGGAGAGAGAAGAAAGGGCGTTTGTGGAAAGTCCTATTTAGGCATAGAGTCCTTGAGGGGAGTGGCTCCATAATTTTGGGAATATTTCGAGTTCCAGGGTATATTCTGGGAATATTCTACATTGATCTTGGAGGTGCAAGTCGTGAGAGGGGTGGAGTCCTGCCCCCGTGATCAGGGATCACGTCCCTTGAATATAGGAGTGAATGCGTGCACATTTCTGGGTGCCTTACTTGACCGTGCCGAGCCGAGGTGACAAGTTGGTTGAGCCGAGGTGACTGGTAGCACCGCCTGATGGAGGTCCGAGGTGACAGCATAGCCTGATGGGGGGCCGAGGTGACAGCATGACCTGATTGAGGGCTGAGGTGGCAGCATGGCCTGATGGAGGGCCGAGGTAGTAGCACGGCTAGATGAGATGCCAAGGTGGCATCACGGCCTGATGGAGGGCCGAGGTGGTAGCACGGCCTGATGGAGGGCCGAGGTGGCAGCACGGCCTGATGGAGGGCTGAGGATGCAGCACGGCTTGATGGAGGGTCAAGTTAGTAGCACGGCCTGATGAGATGCCAAGGTGGCAGCACAACTTGATGGAAGGCCGAGGTGGTAGCACGACCTGATGGAGGGCCGAGGTAGTAGCATGGCTTGATGAGATGCCAATGTGGCAGCACAGCCTGATGAGATGCCGAAGTGACAGCACGAACTGTCGGGATGCCGAGGTGGCAGCACGGCCTGATGGAGGGCCGAGGTGGTGGGTCAGTCTTCTGTTCAGGTTTGCATACACTATTCAACCGTGCTGAGGAAGGGGACATATTTTGCCTCATCAAGCATCATCACGAGGGGGGGGCATAGTTTCTAACTCATCTAATTGGGGGAGTAATAATGACTCGAGATGAGAATGGTCATTACAACTAGGGATGTATATGGGCTAAGTTCATGTATTTGTCCGTGCAAAGTTTGGTAGTCCCCTATACCATGTCCAATTCCTATATCGAACTCTATTTTGACTAAAACTTAACATGTGAATAAAGGACCTTGGAGTTCTGTCTTTCCAAAATGTAGACCAAAACCTTCTCTTATTAAATAATTTGTATTACCAAATTAATTATGAAGGCCTCTTGCCAGGTCGTTGTTACCACTTACTCTTACGTTGGGCCAAAATTATTTGAGTCTAAATATTGGGCTGGTTCAACCCAAATCGGACTCAAGCACTTACATAGGCAATCACATTGGATATGGTATCACCTTGAAAGTAGTGGGCGCATGATCTGCATTGCTTGGGTTTCTTTTTCTTCTTTTTTAATTTTTCACTCAGTCCAAATCGTATATTTATAATGAAAATTGTTTTAAAATCACAACCAAGAATTTGAAATCTTTATCAGGCTCAAAGCCAAATAACATCTACCATCCATTGGATTATTGGATTCAATGGGATTAACAAAGTTTCGGATTATTACATTGACCGGGATTAACAAAGTTTCCTTCCTGGATCTGGATTATGACACCCTTGATTCAACTAATGTCCAAACTTTTTGACTACCCTAGCGTTGAACTTTTATAGAAAAAAAAAAATCCAGATTCCAGCATAATTCCGCTCACATAATCAGATATGGGACTCAATCACAATTGATCTAAGTGGGCTCCATATAAATGATACCATTCCTCAATGGGGTGACATGCAGACTCTTCCTTACATTCGTGTCATGTGACAATTTAATCAATCTATTATAAAGTGTTTAAAGATGCTAGTAATAGGTGACAAGCCAATAATATTGGAAACCTTTATGAATCCATAGGGCCCAGGCAAGATTTGGGTGGTCTTGTGTATGAATTTTACCTTTATACATGACTTTTTTTCATTTGATTTGTTTGCACACATAAATTTGGAGTTTTTCAATATAGCGGAAAAGACCCTCTCCCTATTTTGGTTGGGGCCTTTTCTGGGGTACCGGTATACAATAACACTGGCCACCAGTATCAGCCAGCAGCCTAGTGGCAGTGGTAGTGGGCCTAGTGGCAGCATCTCCCTTCTCAAGTCCCAAAAACAAAAGGAAAAGGAAACCCAGGTGCAAACAGGTCAAAAGGTCGTAGTGGTGGCAGGCTACGAATTTTGCCTTTTCCTGGTCGAGAATCGCGATAGCGAATCAGTAATACAGATTAAAAACATAAAACGAGGAACCAATCCTTCACCTTTTCTTTTTCCGTTTTCAACTTTTGATATAGAAGAAGCAAACAAATCTCAGCACCAACGCAACATGAGTGAGAGCTGATATATTAACTAGATATTTTCATCTGCATTGTATTTTACTGTAAGCCTTAAGAAAGAACAATTGACACTATAATACCCCCAACCTCACGACTGAAGAAATAAATAAATAATTTAAAGGACAGAACGCAAAATTCTCGATTATTTGGGAGTTGGGAGATAACCCTATACAACATCATCCCTAATCCCACATTCTCATCCCATGATCAGTGACTCACCCGGTCACCCCTCCCGTGTCGTCCGACGCGTTAGGCGAGTCAGAAACCGAGTCACACGACTCATGCGAGGGTGTCATCTCTACTCCTCTGATCTCCTCAATCATCTTCACTATGTAACCCATCTTTGGCCTTTGATCCGGTGTGGGTGACGTGCAGGCCATCGCGATCTGGAGTAACCCAACCATCTCCTCCTCAATATCCTTATACCTCATCAACTCCAGATCGAACACCTCCGCTGTCCATTCCTCCCTCACCACCGACTGTACCCACCTCGGGAGATCAACGATCCCACCGTAGCCACCCCCGGGCCCACTACTCTCCATCACGAATGGGCACTTCCCCGTCAGTAACTCCAGCAGCAGTACACCGAAGGCGTACACGTCAGCCTTCTGAGAGAATTTACGTCCATCCGTCACCTCCGGCGCACGATAGCCTGTCGATCTGGGCAAGCTATTTGGAGAAGCAAAAACAGAGAGACCGTAATCACAGACCCGAGCGTTTCCGGTATTATCAAGGAGTACATTGGTAGACCTGATATTCCCATGAGCCAGTCTCGGTGACCGGTAAGAATGGTGAATAAAGGCTAATCCACGAGCCGCTCCAGCTGCAATCTTCAACCTGGTTGTCCAGTCTAGCGGGGTTCGACCCGGTCCACGGTTACCTGCCACGTATGAGGAATTGGAAAGTGTGCAGTTGGCAAATCCAAACAAAAAATTCAATTAATCCATAATTAATTACTTTTGTTTTGTTTATTAATTTCTAGGACGGGATTAGAAGGTCTAGAGACGAGAGTGCAGAAGAGCCTAAGGCCCACCCACGTCGAGTCGATCGTGGTCTTAGACTTTCCCGGGTTTCGGTAAATCTTTCCAGCTAGGAACAAGAATATTATTTTATGAAAAAATTAATATTAAAAAAAAAAGGGTCGCTTCCGTCATTTCACTAGTTCACCGGATACCTAATCTTCGGTGAGAGTCGGATAAGGACGTACCATGGAGGAGCCAGAAGAGGCTTCCGTTAGGCATGTAGGCGTAGACCAGCAACTTCTCATCTCTGGCGTAGTAGTAAGCTTTCAGAGTAACGACGTTAGGGTGCCGTAACCGGCCCAACAGTTCCATATGCTGTTCGAACTCACGTTTCCCACCAACCTGAACTTCTTTAAGCCGTTTGACGGCGACAACGTTACCGTCGTCCAGGATAGCCTTATACGCCGTCCCAAACCCACCTTTCCCAAGCATTTCTGCAGAAGCTCGAAGCAAATCTTCCAACTCAAACCGCTTCGATCCTCCTTCCTCGAAGAAAACCATTTTCCCTCTATCGTTACATCCTCCTCCTCCTTGCGACGGGTACGGACACGCCGAATACACGATCTTTTCGCTCTCTAGTAATCGGGAGCCTCTTCCTTCCCGCATTTTCCCTACATAACTCCTCAAGAAGTAGCAGTACAAGAAGAGCGAAACCACAGAGAGAACCAAAAGATCGCCGACTATGATGGCTATCACGGCGAGCATACTCATCTTCCTGGCTCCACTACGATGACCATTTCCCTGTGCGTTGGCGCCAGAAACCGCAGGAGATGATGAAATGACCGCAGGACTTCCTTTAACTGGACTTACTGGCGACGCCACCGCCCCCTCCGGTGCCGTACTCTTACAGTTCGATAATGGTGAACCGCACAGAACACGGTTGCGATCGAATGCAGTTTTGGGGAAACTGGAGAGGGACGTCGGTATGGCTCCTTTGAGGTTGTTTCCAGATACATTGAAATCCTGCAGATTAGGGAGACTCAAACCTGTAATAGGACCAGAAAACTGGTTTGCTTCGAGGCGTAGTGTGAGAAGGTGAGTGAGATGATTGACGGTGATCGGAATCTGACCGGAGAGATTGTTGTAAGACAGATCGAGACGGTAAAGCCGGGTAAGCAACGATACGGACGCCGGGAAGTCGCCAGAAAACTCATTGTAAGAGAGGAAAAGAAGCTTGAGTGCAGTGAGGTTAGAGAGGTCAGGAATGGTACCAGAGAGACTGTTTCGCTTGAGACTCAGAACGCGAAGCTGATTCAAAGAGGCTAAGGGTTGGAAACTACCACGGAGGTCTAGTCCTTCAAGAACGAGGCGATTAACGCGGCCACGAATGCATGAAACGCCGTACCATCTGCACGGATCGACGGTTTCGTTCCAGCTACTAAGCTTGTTGGTAGTATCTGAAGCGTTTTTGAACGCCATTAAGGGCTTGAAATCCGGATTTGAAGATGGCTGCGAGAGAGTGAAATGAAGCAGCGATAGCAAGATGAAGAAATGCAGATATCTGTGGGTAGCTTTCGCCATTGATGCCCTGCAAATCTGCAAAAGAGAAAGGACGAGAAAATAATAAAAAACTGGAAGGGTTTGCAGAGCAGTTCAGCCTTTTAGAACCCTTGAGAGTGGAGAAAAAGTAGACAACCCACCCAGAGAGCGACCAAAGCAATGGGAGAATGAAACAAAAAGAAAAGAGGATTAAAAAGACGAGACTACCTTCAACCTAGAAAATCTGTGTTTTATTTTATAGGAAGGATACTCGTGGTGGATCCTTGGATGCGCGCGCACGATAGCTTGATTGGAATAATTACTGGACCCCACTTCCACCTAAACGGCCATACTGCCATACTGGGTCGTTGGGCGCTCCCACCGTGGGAGCGTTTTTCCCTCGAGGGGATTTTCGTGCGTGTGATTATGATTAATGAGTGGATGATGAACTTAAAAGCGTGGAACAAACCGAGAGATTTTATTAAAAAAAAAAA
>NC_056557.1:2383398-2398810 GCF_013358625.1 Macadamia integrifolia
AAAAAAAAAAAAAAAGTGGAACATACCGAGAGATTGATCAATGGGTCGCCTGTTGCTCGAAAATATAAGAACACCGGTGAAAATATTAAAGCCAGGAGGGGGTTATCTGAGCGAGCAGCGTAGAAGATCACACTAATAAAATGTGTTAAAACAGAATCTTATAGTAGAAAATAATAAGATCATTTCATGAGACAAGGAGAGAAAGATACAAAAGTGCTATCTTAAACTGGTGGTTAATATTCAAATGGAATAAAGAACGATATCCTCTGGCTTGTGTCTACACCGAGACACAGTAGGTGCAAAAAAGATCGCACGATTGGGCCTAGAAGATGCTCACACACTCCCTAATTGGTGTCTATGCCTATACACAGTGGACCTGAAAATACTACATTATCCAGTCCAAAAAATGCTCACATAGTGGCCACTCCCCTGGCGTGTATCTACACCAAAGGGTAGCGTTCTCTTACCCAAATTTGAAGAAAGAACGCTGCCCTACAGGTTATAAAACACGGTGTAAGATGTTCATCGATCATTATAGCTATTGTTGCCCATACAAATGAATTGTATAAAACATTTTTGGATGGATTCAGTTTCATTTAAAAAAAAAAAAACCCTATCTTTTTATTGAAAAAAATCAATTATTGCTAAAAAAATCAATATGCTTTGGTGCTCATTATTCGAGGTGTCAAAAGTTGCCCCACATCGATAGGCTCCATCTAAATTGATTGATTGAAGCTCGAGATTGGCCCAATTGATTATTAAATATGTCGTGCTCAAGCACTTGAGCACCAATGGCTTAATATTCTTTGGATGGTCCCAATGGAAGGTGGTGCATCGCTGGTCACCTGACTAAATACTATCATTGATCAATAACAAACTGTTTTATAGTCTGATCAATCCATTAAAACTTATTTCAGTCTCATTGTAACCTGCTTATGGATCATTTATGGTCAATTTAAGGACCAACTATAGGCCTAGTTAATTAATTAGCCCGTTTAAATTTCATTTATCTTAAACTCAATTATAGACTAAAAATCAATTAGCATAGGACACCCAATTACTTAAATAGATAGAAAAATATAAAACCTAAAAGATACTCACATATATACCCTCTCATTGGCCGCTCACACTCCCATTCGTTATCATATCTTTCTTCATAAATATCATACGATATATATCAGCCAATACAACTGATTATATACCAGTAACTAGAGCCACCAAAAAAACAAAAACCTAGAACCCTAAAAAACACATGAAAACCTCTTCAAGGCTTTTTTTTTTTTTTTTGGGTTAGGAGCTTTTCATTTATGTTGGGTGGGCCTTGGCAGTCCAGTGGATCAAATATTTCACAATATAAACAGTCTAAAAATTTATCGTTACTTAAATGGCTATAGTGATGACTTGACAGCGAAAAGAAACGTGACCATTTATGCTTATTCTGACATGAATGGAGAAATGGCCAGCATTTTACCAGGTGGATTAGACCCTGTGAAAGAACCGTTGGATTGGACTTTCTGGTTATGCACAGCTTGAGGCTGTTTTTTTTTTTTTTTTTTTTTTTTTAACTTGAGGCTGTGTTTTGAAGGCTAAAAAAATAGGATAGAGATACACACAATAACTTATCATTAATATCATCATCATGATTTTTATCAATAATGTTTTTCTTAGCTTCCATACATATGTGCATGATTTAGGGTTTATTCGCAAAACAAAGGAATCCCTCGCCATTAGGGTAAGTTTGTCCCTGACCATCTAACCCTCTTGAGTTAAGATTTCTGATTTTAACGCAAACTAGGATTGTAAAACACTGACCCTAATTTAGGGTTAGGTAGGCTGGATTATGCTTAGGCTTAGCCCAGCCCGACACAACCTAGTCCTGTCTTCTTCTTTTTCTTCTTGATTAAAAACATTTGATAAAAATAACCCAAACACGAATTCGTTGAAACCAAAAATCAAAATGTGCTCAGAAGTCTATGGGCTCAAAGCCCACAAATCTCTATTATACCAATCCCAAATGAGCCCAACAACCCTTGATTTTAGGGTGATATTGTAATGGGGGAATTGGCCCTAGGGTTTCGGCCTCTCAGGGCAATGGTTGCCACCTCAATGGGTAAGAAGCTCCAGCTGCTCTTTTCGTCCAAGATTTGGCCTCAAAACAGGCCCATTTAAGAGAAGATCAAGGTGATCTTGGTGGGTTTTCCAGAGAAGAGGCTGGTTGGTGTATTGGAGTTCATGAGATCCGTAGAGCTGGCCCACGGCTACTTGTAGAGCATCCTTTCATATGCTAAGCTCTTATTACCTCAAGCCACAAGCCACGAAACTAAGAGGAGAAGGAGACGAGACGAAGTAGAATCCCAAGGGGAAAAGGGCACCCAATGGTTGGAGCATGAGAGAATAAGTTGTGGTTCTAAGACTCCTACCTGGGTTTTAGGGGTAAAATTGTAACAAAAATGTACATTTTTCTTTTTTGCGAAAAGTAAAGGTAAAAATGATTGATCCACACTTATCCGATATCAATCCGGACACCATAACTAAATCCTTGATTAAGAGTGATTAGGGAGTGGATATTTGTGAAAGGAAAATGACATTTACTATCATGGTTGTACACATGAGCATTCAAAACATGTTCTTTTTGTTTTCAAATATATCCCTTTTCGCCTTTGTAATGACTAGAAATGAGACAAGTGTTAGATGCTCACATATAAGACTAGATAATCGTACAAGTGGATTAAATCCCGTATTGTCACATATATGAATAGTTGCTATTCTCCCTACACGTACGAGGAGCTGATCGGTCTGAATCTCCCACTGACAAGGTTATTTTCTCTTCTATTTTCAATGCTATGTGGCACATCTCTTTTGCTACATTTTTTCCCCTCACTACTTCTATGGTAGGTTTTTTTTTTTCATCAAATACCTCTATTTCTACCCAAAAAAAAAAAAATACCCCTCCATAGTAGTTTTTTATTTTTTTTCCTTCCTCCAAATAATTGATCGAACCATGTAAATTAGTCCACGGAATAGGTATATTACTATGATAAATCTCACTTCCAGTAGACTACCTACTCAGATCATTCGATTTTTCCTTACACAATGTTCGATATCAATAAACTTTCATCATGTTAATAACAATCATTTTTCCAAGTTTTTGGTTCAAGAAAATACCTCTTTTCAATACCCAGGTTTCACTTTGGCATAAGATCATCCACCCAACTTAACTTATTTGCCATTGCATCTATGCTCATGTTTTTGTATGATAAGCACATACCAATCTTTCCGGTTTTTCCCAGAAATAGTCAATACATTATTGTCTCATCATCCCATGGTCTTTGTTTTATTAATCACATTTTGGGAGAAGGTTCTCTAAGCAAGTAGTATAGAGAGACACATCAATAAGGTGTGACAAAATGATTTTATACATAGAAAACACAAGGAAATTATTTCATGTGAAGAAGGAAGAGAGAGAGAGAGAGGGTGATATCTCCCCTGGGGTCTTGGGAGCCTTTTTCCTTACTTTTTAATCATTATATAAATCTAAAATATATAATTTTTTGCAAAACTCTTTTGTCAGGAACATATGCAACTAAAATTTACTCATCACTTAAATTAACATCGTTGAGAATTGAGAATTATAATTTGTTTCAATTTTCGGAATGAAAATGCACTAGATTTAACAATGAAAACAGCGAAAGGAATTGTAATAAAATTTTGAGTGAAAACAAATATGTTAATAGAAATAAATTCATTAACATGAAATTGACTCATCATTCTTCTTTGTTTCATGTTTTTATTGTCATGTTATGACACTTATATGAGAGAAGTCTTCTTTGATGAGTTTGATTGAGGTGAAAGATCCATTAAGAAATAACCACCACCCAATAGTGCCAAGTAAATGTTTATTTCAATGTGTGTTCTTGCTTTTTACAGCTTGAATTGAGATTCTTTTTCAAATGAGAATGCATTTTGACATCTTATCTTAAAATAATTAACTTGATCTAGTAAGTAATTAGTTTTAACATCATTAAATACTATCAATTATTTATAATTATATAGTTGTTAACTAAAACGGATGTTCTCCATATGAAAATAGAGCAATTTTGTTCAACCTAATTTTTTTGTTTAAAGGATAACAACAACTTGGCTTCTTTGGTTAAAAATATTGCCTATGAGGTAATGACTAGGAAATGCCTGTTTGATAAGCTGCCTAAATACCATTACACTTTGTAGTCCTTGTTTTTCTTATTTATTTTATTATTAAAAAAAGTCTCTAAATAAAACCCAAATGTGGGAGTGATGTTTTGATGAATTTATTCATTGATTGCTAGGAGATTGTATATTTAGTTTTGTCTTGATTTAAATATTAAAAAAAAAATCCAAAAAGAGGAATTATTGACAATATTGTTCCTTTAAATAGACATCATACATGTCTAGAAGGAGAGAGAAATTTTGAATTTTAATAGAATAGGCACACCTCATTAAAAGAAGAGAGAGCATAACCTATGAAGATTTTGTGTACACGGCAGTCGTGTATCAATGTTTTTTCGTAATATTCAAATATACTTTAGTGAAGAAAAAGAGAGATTACATACTCCAATCCAAGATTTGAGGTCACATTTCCATCATGTGGAGGCAGGGATATGTACTTTAGTACTTGGAAGTAGGGATTGACTCTGTAGATTTAAGAATCAAAACTGGATCAGCTGTGGCTAGTATCAATACTTTGTTTGAAATAAGTCTACCAAACCTGGTTTTTATTAAATGTTTAAATTATTTAATTATACATGGATAATGATGGATTATATTGTTTTTACGTTTTCACCTGAAATAATTCTAGAATAGAGATAAGGACTGAACATCTTATTCACATGATCATCATACTTCATTTCTTTAGAATAAAAATTCCAAAATACAAATTTGAGTACACATATGGTTTGTGCATTTAACAAGATCACATGAGAGTTTTACATATGTCATTGCCCCGTTGATGAACAATATATAAGATTTTCTTTAGTAACATTCAATTGGTCCATCGACCTAAGATGTCCTTACCATTGTGGTTATGCATTGTGGGTTGTTGTTTGGTGGTTATAAAATTATATATGTTGTAGTCCATTATATGATATTGTATTGTGGATGGGTTAATATGCAATTAATAGGATTAACTTACAGATATGCACTACTTTGGCGAGTTAACGGTCTTAATTTATTTAATCTATTTATCATTATAATAACTAAATTAATATGTACATTATAAGATATTCGGATTAGGTAGGATACCAATAAGATTCTACATTTTTTTCTCTTTTTTAGCAAATAAGAATACACATTTTTGAAGGAGACACTTGTTATTGACAAATTGACGATGATGAAGGAGATAATTTGTTTATCAAACATTAATCGGATCTTGCCTACACATTCATGAATAAAAAATTGATAATAGGGGAACAATGCATACTATTCACCATCGATTGAGAGGAGCTCGTTGCCCGTTTATCATTCCTTGATCTCCACAGCAATAGCCACAGACCACAGTGGATCTTTGGGTTTTTCTCACTATCTCCTCTTGATGCTTTTTTAGTGATGGATCCAATAATGAAATAGTAACATTAGGATAGTAGTCCTATAGATAGTAGTGCACCCTCCATTAAAGTGTGTTAAATAGAGTAAGACTCTATCCCTAGTTAGACAAGAATTGAATTTTCTATTAAAATCCAAATCTAATAATAGAGACTTATAATTTCCACCACTTAATTGGTCAATTGAGACAATAAATATATAAAATATAAAATATTCCTATAAAGGACACTTGCTACTAAAGGGATTAAGAATCTCAATAGACTACAATTGGGAAAATTTCCACTTCACATCACAATTTTGGTTTCCCTCCCCTCCATCGATTCTTTATCTTCTCTTCCTTTTCTTTTTGTCTAGAAACTAGGGGTTTTTTGAAACCATAGGTGAGAGTGTGAATTTGTGTTCTCCAACAATCTCAATGAGTTTTTATTTTTATTTGGTCAATACTAAATCATTGGCACAATAATTTCCAAAATAAATCTTTGGTACAAAAAATAAAAGAAAGATAAAATAATGAAAAAACAATACAACCTGATCATGTTCCTGTGAAATGATGCCTTGGCCTTGGGTGGATATCCATACGTATTCTCCTATTGGTCCAGGTGCTAGCGTGGAGTTCACATGATTAGCTACCGTTCTTCATCTGTAGGAAAAAATTGAGATTGAATCTTAAGGGTATAATCGTCTGATCGTGCATTTCAGCTCCACCCTGACTGACTCCTCTATACGGCTTTGGAAGTTTGGGAATTGCTGGACAAAGGTACGAATTGTCTTTCACGAGGCGGTTCACCTTACAACAGCGACATCTGACAGACGTGCACTCTGGTTGAAATCGTCTGTAATTCCGATCATGTACAATTTCGTGAAATACCACCTTCACGGGATGACACTTGTATTGATACCAATACAATGGTCCAGATCTGGTACAATTAATAAAACCTTAAATCAGTGAAAAAGCATTTAAATCAGATCTGGACCTTTGCATTGGTATCAATACACGTGTCACCCCCTGAAGATGATATTTCACGGAATTGTAGACGATTTTTTTCCCATGCACTCACGTTTCTCAAACGGCAATATGAAAATACAGCTAGTTCTTATCGAAGAAGATGAAAAAAATGAGGGGTATTCTCGTAATTTCATTATGAAGGTATCAATTCAGGAAAAAAAAAGAGTCACAACAATTTCTTATTTTTAATAACCGAATCACAACATTTTTGTCCAATAAAATATCGATGTCCGTACCATATTGGTCATGTATCGGTATTCGGCGATTAATCTGATACAAGTACCTAAAACTGTGGGACCCAGTTTCTAAATCTCTTTAATTATAATAAGATCTGACCCACTGATTGATTGGATTAAACTTAAAGAATGAGAGAGAGAGGCTTTAAGAAATCAGAATCTAAGCACAATGTCAACATCACCAATGGTGAAGAGAGAAACCGGGTCCAACAACATTTAAACTGTTACGAACGGCAAGTTGTATTCCTACCACTATTTCTCGCTTTGGAATCTCTTCTCCAGTTCTGTTCCTGTTCTCTCTTTCACTGATCCACCGTCGTTTTCTCTCTTCTTTTGCTTTCTGAATCTCCGGCGGTACTTGCCGGAGATTTCTCTTCTAAAAAAATGGAAGACCAGTTGCAGCTTTTCTTCGATGAAACCAACTTCTTCAACAGCATTGTCCTTGGAAGCTTGCTGCCTGATAAGCTTTGGAAGCCTCTCCCTCACTTTCTCCAGACTTGGATTCGGAATTATATTGGCGGAACCTCCGTTTACTTCATCTCTGGGTTTCTCTGGTGTTTCTATATTTACTACTGGAAGCGAAACATTTATGTTCCAAAAGGTACAGAAATTGTTCTCCTTTTCCAATTTAGGTTCTCTGTTCTATCCAGTCTTTCTAGGTGTTATTAGTCCTCTCTGTGTTTTTTTTGGATGGAAGTCGTTGACGCTTGATTTAGAAAGGATGGTTTCGTCAAAGCCGTCTGAGTTGAATTATTGGATATGCATTTCGTGTTATGCTGAATCTGTTGATCTTAACTTTCCTGTTCTGTAATTTTGTTTCCAATTTCTTCGATGAATTTATGACATTATTTTCCCCCTTCTGATCTACTTTTTCTTCTGCCAAAAAGAAAAAAAAAACATGCTTTATCTTTTCCTTCAAAATTCCTACTTGTTGATCGTAGAAAAGATGCAGAAAGGCAGGGAAGTTTTTGATTACCTAGAATCTTATTATCACATTCACGTTCTTGTACTGCTAATTTTCTTATTCAGGAGACGGTCGTCGACAGCCTACATGTGGCTTCATCTCAGTCTTGTTTTTCCCAATGACTTTAAGAGCTTATTTGCTTTCTTCCAATGCCGACAGATCATGGAGCATAGATGCCCGAATGAACTTTCGGACATTCTCAAAAGTAGTTTGCATTTTTCTTTCTTCTAATTCCCACATCTCATACAGTATAGATGCCCGAATGAACTTTCATGCATTCTCGAAAGTAGTTTGCACATTTTGCTTTCTCCTCAATGCAATGTCATTTCAGCTTTTCCAGTATAGCCTCAACTCCACTCCATTCAGCCTTAACCCAACTAAATGGGGTTGGCTACATGGATCCTTTTTCTCTAATCTGCTCCATTCCATGCCATATTTGTTTTTAGCCCTAAGCTATCCATGTCTTACCCCTCGCACCACTTTTCTCAGAGTCATTGTTGGCCTACCCCTTTCTCTCTTAGCTCATTCAATCTGAATCAAATCACCCCTCCGTACTAGAGCAATCAAAGGCATCCGTTGTTCATGCCACCTCAAACAAATTTCTCGCAATTTATCATGTAATTGGAGCCACTCCTAAATTAGTTCTAATTTGTTAATTCCTAATCTTATCTTTTCTAGTTTTCTAGTTTTAGCAATAAAAAATCTCAATATCCTCATTTGAGCTACATGAAGTTTGTTTATATGTTGTTTCTTTACTGCCCAACATGTAGCTCCAAACATCATTGATGGTAGTCTAACTCTTTTATAGAATTTCACTTTAATTTTTAAAGGAATACGTCTAGCACACAACAGAGCTGATCCTTGATGTAATCCAATAGTGATTGGAAACTCACTACGCTGTCCTTCGACGGTTCTTACACTAGTCACTACATCATTATACATTTCTTTAACCATGTTGCCATATTTACTCGAAACACTTTTCTTCACTAACACTTGCAAATTAACTCTCTAGGAACTCTATTATAAGCTTTTTGTAGGTCAATAAAGACCATATGGAGATCATTTTTACGTTCGCTAAATCTTTTTGTTAGCCTCCTAAGAAAATAAATAGCTTCCATGGTTGATCTTTTTGGCATAAAACCAAATTGGTTATCCAAAATGTTAGTTTCTTGCCTTAGGGGTGCTGCAATTACTCTCTCAGATAATTTTATAATATGGCTTATAAGTGTTCTTCCATTGCAATTATTACAACTTTGAATATCATCTTTATTTTTATAATTCGGAACCTCGATACCTGTCCTCTATCCATTTGGCATTTTTATGTCCTCATGAATAATAATCTTATTAAACAACTTAGTTAGACAAGTTATTCCACTAATTCCTAAGTTCTTTCACACCTCAATTGGAATACCATATGGACATACTGTTTTTCTTATTTTCATCTTTTAAAAAATCCTTGATTTCAAACACCCCGATTTTCTATATATATATATATATATACATATAAGATTTGTGGTTTCTTGCTGGTTAATACAACCTTGTAAAACACTATTATTCATATTATTTTCATTCAATATGTTTTTCCATCTCTCTTTAATCTCCTCATCACTTATTAATAATGCATTTAGTATGGTTGAGATCTCTATTCTTCTTTTCTCTCATTTTGTAGATATCCTTTTCCCCTTCTTTTATGCCTAAATTTATATAGAGATCCTCATATTTCTTAGTTTGTGCTTTCTCTAGTTTCTTTTTAGCACCAGTTTTAGCAATTATACCTTTTTAAGTCCTCCTCATCCATAGTCATTTGCCAAGTTTTAAAAGTATATTCTTGGCCTTAATGGTTGCTTGAACTTCATCATCTGACCACCACGTGCTCCTAGATGAATGCCAGTTTTCCTTTGGAGTTGCCTAGAACTTCTGTAGCTACATTTTTAATGTAAGTGCCCATCTCGTTCCACATCATACTAGTGTTTTTCATGGAAGTCCCACCTTCCCTGGGTTACTAATTCATAAGTAAATGTCTTCAAGTATCTCCTTTTAAGTTCCATCATCTTATCCTAGGGCAAATAATCTCACATTAATAGTTGTTGTTTTCTCTCCTTTCAAAGTATATGATTGAAGAAATTAGGCATATGTCATGAGTATTTAAGATGGGGAATTTCAGGGAATATCATAGAATCGTCATGAGAAGTGATAGATGATGACATTTAATGATATTGTCATCGTGCCTTGCCTCAATGATGCACCTCTAATTGCAGACTTACTGAGGTTGTGCTGGATCAACAGTTCAACACTAATGGACTATCCTGCTACCCTGGGCCTTGGCTGGTAGTTTTGTATGCACAAGTATTAAAAGTTTCTTGATGTAGGCAGAGTTATTTTAATGCAAAGCTACAGTAAATTAAGAGGGTTGGACACCTCACAGTAATTTGAATATCTCAGTTTATTTTGTAATTCTTGCCTCAGAATTTGGGATACCATAATTTGCTCATTTTTTGCAGCTATAGTGACCTTTTACAAGTAATGGCAGATGGTCAAATCACTCTTTGTTTTCTTCGTTATCAATTAAAATAACAAGTTGCCTCTTTATTCTTCTTACTTGTCTTTTATAAACATTGCTACTGTTTTCTAAGAGTTTAAGAAACAAGGGCTTTATTTTATTGTTTACAAGTTGCCTCTTTATTCTTCTTAGTGCTTGGGTACTCTTGTTACAGATGCCATACCTTCAAGAAAGGCCATGCTACTGCAAATAATTGTTGCAATGAAGGCCATGCCGTGGTATTGTGCTCTTCCGGCAGTTTCTGAGTTCCTAATTGAAAGTGGCTGGACAAGGTGTTTTTCTAGGATAAGTGACGTAGGTTGGCCAGCATACCTCGTCTACTTGGTGGTTTATCTTGTTTTTGTTGAGTTTGGGATCTATTGGATGCATAGAGAGTTGCATGATATTAAACCTTTGTACAAATATCTTCATGCAACACATCACATCTACAACAAAGAGAACACACTTTCTCCTTTTGCTGGTAAGTTCAATTTCCCATTTAATTCATATGTAATGTTATTCTTGCCTGGTTAAAATGAGAAAACCTGAAACTGATATGCCCATTTTTGTTTGCAAGTCTCCATTATAGGGTTTCATGCCGTAATGTGATTGCCTCGACAGGAATATACTTAAGAATTGAACATCTTTACCAAGTTTCAAGCTGGAAGGCTTATATTGCATAAAATTATTTATTTTGGGATTCTTTGCCATGATCTCAAAAACTGTTGAAGGAGATCTCAGTTCATGCACAAATGTAGATTTGCAAATAGGATTTCAGTGGGAGCAAGCTCTAATGATGTAGACAAGTCCTTGGGCTGCAAGTATAGCCGCAAGAATCATAGGGGTCTGGCCCATGATCCTCCATAAATGGACCCGACCCGTGGGCCATCAGGCCAATCAACCTTGGGTTGGGTGTTTTCTGGCTCACTCAAAGCCAGATTGTGGGGGACAGCTGGCTGAAGATTCTTGTTTTCTTTTTGTTTATTTACTTTCTAATTTAGTTCAGCCTTTGTTTACTTAGGCCTTCTTTGGTATCATTTTTCTTTTTGATTTTTGTTCACATAAATGGTTTTGGCTGCATTTGGTATCATTTATGGAGCTTGTTTCTATTTAAAAAAAATTGGTAAAATACAAAAACCAAAAAGAGATCAAGAGTCATTTATGTGTTTTGGCCAAAATTGATTTTCAATTATTTTTGCGCTGAACTGTAATGAGCACATGCTTAAAGTCCCAATATGAAGGGGTAAAGTAGTCATTTTCTTTGTAATTAGAAATCCAAGCTTCTTGTCCCCTCTTCTTCAGTTCATAGTGGAGAAAGAGAGTTATAAAGCAGATGTGTGAAGGGAATCTCTTCACCCACTCCTTCAAAAAGCCATTTTACACATAGAGATACCAAACTATTTCTCACAAAAAACCATTTTTATGTCTTGATAAAAAATGGTTTTCATTAATGATTTTTGTTAATTAGGTAAAAAATAAAAATGAAAAATGATACTAAAGAGGGACTTAGCTCGGAATTTAGTTTCTTTTTTAGTGTGCATGCCTCAAAATTCTCTTGTAAGAGGCTTTTAGTACTTTCCTTTTTTATTACTTTCTATTTCTGTTTTTAGTAATTTTGTACTATATGTAATTGAGACCTTTGAGTCTCCTCCCCATGAATTTGATTAGTGAAGAGACTTGCTTTGTGCGAAGGATTCCTGTGAGATGCAGTAAGTTGAGAAACCTTGGGTGAGATGCCCTAATCTGAGAGAGACTTCGCTTATTATTTTTCCCAAAATTGAGACTTTTTCCTTGCTGCAAGTTCTGAGTTTTATTCCCGCAAAACTGAGGCCAACCGAGACCCCAATCTACTGCTGAAAATTCATTGATTCAGTGAAAGAGTTCTTACTGTGCAGTCGCCACAGTTGCTGACTGAAGAAAGCTTCATCCTGCCATGCGGTTCAGGTTTCTTAAGGGTTTTGTTTGCTGAAACCTAAAGGCCATCAATCCTCCTATCTGTACTCAGTTTTTGCCCATATTTGGAAATCCAAATCACCAACCAAGTACTATTGTTCAATGTATTTGGGAGTTAATCAATTGCTGGGTTTGTTTTTCTCCAATACTTTCTTATTCTGGATCTTGAATCAAGACCTGAGATAAATCTACATTGGGTCATTTGGCTTGAGGTTGGGAGGGTTTATTCACCCCCTTAGGTTCTAAACTCGATGGGAGATTGAGGCCCATCAGGTGGCTGCTTGTAGGTGCTATGATTATCTTGCGATTTCTGAGTTTGTGACCTATTTACTGCCTGTGGTAGACCTCTCTTGATCGTAATTGTTTGCTGCCTATACCTAGGTATTAATTAGATCTGGTTTATTTACTGTGTTTACAACCCAAGGGCAAGGGCTGCTTGGTCTGATTTTATGTATATTGTTTAAATTCTGTCAGTTGGTTGTGAGTGTTGGCTGTAATCTATTGTGACTATTGTCGACTAGTGATCCCCCCTACAGAGTTGGTTCCTAGCTGGACTGGCTTTTACATTTCTAAGCTGTGCTTAGTATTTGGAATTTCTTTTGTTGGTACATGAGCTGTTTCCCATACTTTGGTTATTTGTTTTCATTGCTATAAAAAGAAGGAAGAAAACCTCATAAGTTCAATCAAGTATCATTGATTGGACTTATTCAAAAATCGAATAACTATCATGGGTTTTCTTCATTATTCCATAGTTATATTGGATTTCCGAATAAGTTCAACCCATGATAGTTGATTGAACTTGTGAGGTTTTCTTCATTCTTTTTATAGGAATGATGGTAATTTTTCTCCACCCAATCTTGATTGCAGATTAATCACCAAAATAGGCTTGTTTTATTAGGAATAAGCCTAGGGTTGGGTTCCATACATGTTGGGCCTTTGATTCCCTGTGTTTTGAGTGTAATAGGTCACTTTTATGGGCCTAAATTAGGGGTTCTAAGGGTGCATATGGGATTCATTAATTTGTTTCTTTTTTCATTAGTTTCCTTTTTAGATGGGGATATTTAGCTTCTAATTTCAATACCTAGTTAGTTTCTAATTTTCAGTCATAAGTTAGTTTCTAATTCTAGTTGTTTTATTTCCTAGTTTACTTTTCCAGATTTAGCAACTAGACGTTAGTAATCTTTATTTCAGTTTTTTAGTGACTTTGAAGTTACTAAATTATAATCACCCCCCACAATCATTATTATAAATAAAGGAGAAGGGCTCCCATTAAACCCACGATTTTAAGAACAAAAAAACTCTGCTGCTGCATTGTCTCTGCTGAGATGCTTCTTGTGTTTGATCAAGAACAATGGGCCTAGTGTTTGATCTGGTCGACGCCTTGTGGTGAGAAGCCCGGGTGGTTCTACAAGTGTTCTTCTTTCTCTTTCAAGTTTTATTTCTAAGGATCTACTGCTGCCAAACAAACCAGGTATTTATATTTTCAAAATTCTGCCCAGAATTTCTGTCAAGAGTGACAGTCGGCCTCTTCTGTTGGAGTAGTTTCCAGCCATGGGATTGCTCTCCAATTCTGATCGATAGTTCCCCCCTATCCAGCTAAGGATCAACCCAAGTTTGAGGCCATTCTGATCCCTGGTTAATGAGATACTAAAAATCTCTTTTCTTTTGTCTTTTAGTGACCTGTTCTACCCAGGACTCTGTTCAGTAGATCTGTCCTTATTTTCCATTAGTAGTTGGATTCTGGTTTATGTTTATCAGTTGTTTTGAACCTATTTGAGATGCTTATCAGTCCCTGGTCTAAGTCCTAAGGGCTGCTACTGATTTGACCCTCAATAGTATTGCCTGTTGGAATCGATAGCCTGCTGGACTATCATATGTTATTCTGATGTTCTGTTATGTTGATGGGCTGGTTATGGTTGTTCTTTGATTAAAAGTTCCTGCAGTTTGAGATTTGGTTGGACCCCTACTCTAGTTGACATTAAATCTCCAATTTTTCTTCTTTGTGATCTTGTTGAGCAACTTAATGGGATACTCTCTAGTCCTAAACCTTTTCTTATCTTCATTTTTCTTTGACGTTCTTTAATTCTAGATACCCTAATTTGATCTTTATCTTTTCCAAAATGTTTTCAAGGAAATCCCCATCCCAGACACTCCCAGACTAGCCACTGCTACAACTAGCAAGTAATCATACCGGCTTACCTGATCGTCTGTAGTTTCTTTTACTTTAAATGGTCTATTTTTCTGAAAGAATTATAGTCTCTGTTGTCACCAGATTTTTCAACGGTTCTTCTCAACTTATGCTCCTACGGAGACTCCTTTGATAGTTTGGTAGTAGTTCCCCTGTATTCCATTATTTCATACATCACCGTTTCCTTTTGAGGGAGATTTGGTGGTTGAGGGGTTAGTAGACCATATTAGTTCTAATATCGGCTCACTTGGAGTGAGACTCTGATTCTGCTATTTTGCCCAAAAATGTGACAGTTATGATTGGTTTTGTATTTTTTTTAATTAGTGATTTGAATTGGTGACCAGACTGACTTGGAAGCATGTTCTAGGACAGTTAACTGTCCACTCTGCTACTGATTTAAAAATGCTGGGTTCATTAATGATTCATCTTTGATGCAATGAAAGAGGTCAGACAGGTAGAGGCTAAAACAGGTTTTGAATCTTTGCCGTGCTATAAATCACCATCTTTGCAGATCGGCTCCTTAAAGTTAGATGTGATCTTGATAACAAGTTAAAGATTTTAATAACACTGCAGGTAAGAAGTAACTCACAGAAGCTAATGGTGATTTAGATACCTTCAGTTAGTGTATCGATGTTCTCTATATTTCTTCAACCATAGATATGGATGTAGTAGCTGTGATAACTTATCACATTTCATATTTTCTTACAGTAGAATCTTTTTTTTTTTTTTTTTGAATTACTATCTTGAGCAAAACAATTGATCAAGCCTACACAAAATTGTTCCTCAAAATCCAACATTAATCATTTGGGGATGTTTCTCATGTTTTTATGGAATTAACAGTTAACAGTTTTACTCCAAAGAACCTTATGAGCCTCTGGGCCCCACCCTCTACCACTAGTAGTTTGTATTGTGGAAACCAATTTATCTTACTCTTTTTTTTTTTTTTTTT
>NC_056557.1:2398845-2428550 GCF_013358625.1 Macadamia integrifolia
AAAAAAAAAAAGAAAAGGAAAAAACTATCCCAACCCAACCTCCCCAAGATGAAAGCAGGAATTGATCTTTGATGGTCCTTATCTGTACACTAGGCAGGCACTTTCAGAAGTTTGTCTATTGGTGACTATCTGGTGATATTTAACACATCACCAAATCATAATTTCTTGCCAGGTGGCAAATATGGGTGGATCAATGTGATAAAGATGTCACACCCATCTCATTAGTCAATTTTCAGACTCACACAAGAACTTGAAGTTCCTCAAATGTGAGTCAAAAGTAACATAATAAGGATGCCACTGGTTTACACTAATATGAAATGATATTATTGTAATTTTATTAAACTTTAAACTCACCTTTTAAGCATTTCATATTCTTGGTTAGAGCTAAATTTGATGATTGTTTATTTCAGGTTTGGCATTCCATCCACTGGACGGGATATTACAAGCAATACCACATGTGGTAGCACTCTTCATGATTCCAACCCATTTCATGACTCACATTGTTCTCTTATTTATTGAGGCCATATGGACAGCAAACATTCATGACTGCATCCATGGCAAGGCATGGCCTGTCATGGGGGCTGGCTACCACACAATTCACCATACCACATACCGTCATAACTATGGCCACTACACAATATGGATGGATTGGATGTTCGGTACTCTTCGTGACCCAATAGCAGACTCACCAAAGAAGGTGATGTAATAGACTCGCCTACCATGGAGCTCCCTTTTACATTCTCTCTCTCTCTCTCTCTCTCTAATGTAATAGACTTGCCTACCAAGGAGCGCTCTCTCTCTCTCTCTCTCTCTCTCTCTCTCTCTCTCGTTGTTTAACATGCTTTGATCAGTTTTTTTGAACTTTTTCTCTTCATTTGGTTGAAGTACTTGTGATGAGAAATGAGGAATATTCCTCGGATGTGGGTGATATAGGTTGATTTCTATCAACATCTTTTCTCTTTATTATCTTAAGAAAGTTATACTTGGAGACAGAAGCATCTATATGTTTGAATGCATCCTCAGGCCCCCCTCCCTCGCCAAAGAAAAATCAATGCTTCCAAAGACAAGACTATAGATTAAGGATGTGAATTTGTAATCGAAACCGTTTACCGAAATCGAACTGATCCATTTACATCGAAATCGCAAAACCGTTTAGTAAATGGTGCGCATGTTTTTAAGTATCGGTGCGTATCGTGCCGTATCGGCCGATATGTATCCGTATCGGTAGGCATCGGCACGATACATATCGATACGTATCATGAAAATTTTAAAACCCTTATGTATCGATACGTATCTTACAATACACACCGATATGCATTGATACACCATCGATACGCATTGATACTCACCGATACGTATCAATACTCTATGAAAAATTCAAAATTGAAGTGAAATGTACGTTTCAGTATGTATCGATACGTATCGGTGCGTATCGGTATGTATCGACCGATACACACCGATACATACCGATACGTACCGATATAGTCATAAAATGGCCAAAATGGGTAATTTAAAAAAAAAAAAATATAATTTTTTGAGGTGTTTTTGTTGCAAAGTTGCTGCCAACCATTTTTCTTTCTAACTAAAGTGGAAATCAAGGTTGAGAACAAGGATTTTACATTTATGGGACAATTACAAACCTTGGATTCTTAGTGCGATACTCTCAATTTACTGTTTATGCATAATACATGTTATATATAATTTTTTTTAACTATTTTTTTATGCAAATGTGTATAAAAAAGTGTTTCCTATCCATTTATGTGCGTATCTTTAGCGTATCTTAGCGTATCTCCGATACGATACCCTTCGATACGTATCTTAATTTTGACCGACCGATACGATGACCGATACCGATACTTTAATCCTTGATGGTGCGGTTATGGTTTCAAGTTTCAGGCTGATTAGCTAAACGGGTTGGGTCCGTTTTAACTGCGAAACCTGTTGGTTTCAAATCGAATTGAAACCATTTAAACCAAACAGTTTAAATACCGATCCGATTAATCTGTATAACAATTAAATAAAGCAGGGGCAGTAATCCGTATAAAATTAAATTAAGTGCCCATCCTGCTTTGGTATGATTTATTACAATTCAGTTTAAGTTTAGGTTTTAGATCATTAATTTGTAAACCATATATGTTATTATGTTATTACAAATTGAGTGTTTTGGCTGAATCACCTGTCATTTTAATATTTTATGCTGTAGAAGGCTGGATTCCGATGTTGTATGATATTAGTTCTATATGTTTGAGAATGGCCATGCAAAGAAATAACACTAGATTATCAAATTAAGACATACCATTGTCAATATATAATCTCTTATTGGTGGTTACCAATTATTTTTGAATAAGCTTATGATCTTCAGTTTAGAGATTGTTGTAAGTTATAACAAATCGATTGTGAACTGTTTTACAAACTGTATGGAATAAACCAAAACTATTTAAAACCGTGAAAGCGACACTATTTAGAAATCGTGGAAACTAAAATCGTTTATTAAATGGTCACAATTTTAGAAAGTAGAACGGTTTAGTAAATGATACGGTTATGATTTTAATCAAATAAATGTGAATCGAATCAATTCGCACTGTTTAATCTGAAACTGAACCGATTAACACCCTTATAGATGACTGATGGTTGATCCAGAATTTTGCTAGTATATTTGATCATGTTTGGGTTGCCAGGTTGGTCATATAAGCAATGAAATAGAATGAAAGTGAAGATGCTGTCTACCTAACCTCTGCCTGACAATACAATAAAGAATGAGGATTTTTTAGATGTCATTGTGGGGTGAGATGGTGACAACCACATCAGAGGAAAGGAATCAGTTTGGACTATGCAGTTAACCCTCTAATATATATATTTTTTTTATTGGGTGGAAATTCCAAAGGTTTAGATGTCATTGTGAAGTGGAAAACCCGTGATCCATGTCCATGGTGATTTCTTTCAGTCATTGAAAACCATTTGGTTTCAGAGAATTAGGAAGACCAGTCAATGGCCCTCCTATGACTTTCAAATTAATGGCTAAAACATATTCTAGTTCAAATGATAGCGATACTATATAATCTATCCTTTCAATTCCAATTAAATTAAAAATAAGGAATATTCATTTTCAAATCTCTTTGGACGCGCTTATTGTGATCTTGACTCAGTCATCCATGGAAGATCCCTCATGTTGATAGTCTTTGTGAACGATTGATCGAATGAATGGCTGCAACAATTAAGGGTTTTACTAATTGGCGATCCCATTAATGATTACTTATATTAAATCGAGAGAGGTCTCATATTATCTAATTCCAAGTTTGTAAACGTTCCATGAAACTAATTAACTATCAAGTCAAACTGTTAAACGCAGCTATAGAAGCATTAAAAAAAAAAAAAAAAAAAAAAAGGAGTACTAGAGATTATCTTAACACCCCCAACACTACCACCGTCGCCTCCCACCCACCTCTCTCTCGCTCTCTCTCTCTCTCCCCCTTCTTCTTCAATGCTCTCTCAACTATGTTAAGACTACATCACCAGATTTCTTGTTTTTCAAATTCCTCCCACACAAGATAATGTACTTGAGTTTCAACTCTGTCACCTATAGCAACTAAATGAAAGAGCATACAAGAAGAAAAATAAGAGACAGAAAACAAAATAATCTCTGATGACTTATATGTTACAAGAAGAAAGAAATTATAAAATGGAATCATAGCAAATAACTTCCATTTTTATTGGGATCATTTTTTTTTTAATTTATAAATCTTCAGAATATTTAAAAATAAGATAATGGGTAGTTTCTTTCGGTCAAGGGCTTAACAAGTGTCAACATTTAACTATTATTTTGAAAGACAAGACGTGTCGAGAATCTAGTATCTCAATTCACTTACGTGAAGATTCATCGGACTCGAATAGTTTGTGTCAAATAGGGGGACTTTTAGTCATTTCAGCCCCCTTTCGTAAGAGGGGGACAAGGCTATGAATGATGCATGGACATGCACAAAACCTTTGGCCTTTTTAATTACTTTTCGTGAAATATAAGTTGGTTGGGGTGGTGGGGTGGGGTTTTAAGGCATCTTTGTCCTTTTCTTTTTCTTCCAAACATGGTTTCTAACCCAAGGTGTCATTTGAGAAAATTTCTATTTTGCAAGAGTGATTCTAAACTAAAAATGTTTTTAGTGATTCTATTATTGAGGATGTGATTCTTTAGTGTAGAATGACGTTTGGTAACATAGAAGTGTTGCTGCTCTTCTACCATGTCAATATCCACTTTTTCCTGGCTTTTCCCCGCTGTTTACGGCTTCCTCTACTTGTTTCATTGTTCTTTCGCAATCAGCCATGGTGCACAGTAGTGGAGAGATCGGAGAGAGATGAGAGAGACATGGGGCATGATAATCAGTTCCTGCTATATCCTTGACCTGTTTTGGTGTTATCCAGTAGGCCAATATGGACGCATCTGCGTCTAAATGTTTGTCATTTCAGTCTATTTGGATTGCGAGGGAAATTGAAAGAAAAGAAAATGAAAATTTGTAAATATAAAAAGGAAACACTTACTATCATTGCCCAACATGATTATATAAACTAGTTAAATTTCATATCAATATATCATATTTAGTAATGATATTTTTTAGATATTATTTTTATTTTACTTTAATTTGAAAAATAAAATAAAATGAAATTTAATAACAAAATATAAAATAATATGAAGTTACCCACATAACCATATCGGGTAATTTTTTTTTTTTAAAAAATAAAAGATGGATTAAGTGGAAAGATGGGAAGGAAGGTTAAAACTAGATTACAAATACGATCAGTTCTAGCTTTAACGTCTTACTGGTGAGCCACTGGAACATTCTACATTGTTTCTAAAAATTACAAAATTTCCAGCCACATGTTTAATTAAGATTCAACAAAAACTACACATTTTTCATGCCTGCTTTGCTTTCCAAAGAGTGATAAGTTCTTCATAGTCAGTTCAATGACTCCAAATTGAGACATCTGTGGCTCCTAATTGCTGCATCTGTAACACTCCTTCAAGAATTTCTCAAATATCATAAGATGGAGCCTCCATTTTTGTTTTTGAAGTAATTTTTGGATGAATTTATTAAGTGGGAATACAAAATCAACCATAATTGCCAAACACTCTCGAAGTATTCCTACAGAATAATAATAATAAAAAAACCACCAAAATCACTCCGGCACAGTGTTGTCAAATGGCACCTAAAAGCAAGGTAATGCTTGGTCTGATCCGGTTCAAAAGACCAAAAATATCTGGTTTTTAAGATTTGCCATGGCGTGGAAATTGATTTGTACCATGTTGTGTCAAGCTTCTTACGTCTAACGCGTTAGCCCAAATCTTTTGACGTTCTGCCTCCACTCACTCTCTCTCTCTCTCTCTCTCTCTCTCTCTCTCTATATATATATATATATATTCTCTCTCTCTCTCTATATATATATATTCTCTCTCTCTCTATATATATAGAGAGAGAGAGAGAGGAAGAAGGGTAGGTTTGACTTGGTTGGGAGACTGACGTCGTGAAGTTTACATCAGGGAGCTATGGTCACTGGGAATCATCCTGGTTGCTGCCCAGTTGTTTCGTCTCCTCTTCCCAGAAATTTCTGTTTCACCCAATATTTAATTGGCACCTCCTTGCAATTTATATTCACTTAGCATGTCGCACTTCCTCAGATGAGCTGCACCAACACCAATACGGCAACCTCTGCAGTTACCCAAAAGCTCAAACCAGTTTTCTAACGCTTTCTTCATCTATCTAGCTATCTCCATCATCCTAGCTTGTCTTAATTACTCCCACACAGTTCTCCAGCAACTAAGAATGGCGGCCAAGAGGCTTATTGATGATCAATCCCGTCGTGAACCCAACGACCAAGATCCCAAAAAGAGGAGAACTACACCTTCTTTCGCAGCGTTAGTATCTAATTTCATCGGAAAATTCTATTTGATCCTTTCTTTCTTGTATCTCTTTTCTTCTATACAAACTCTTTGGTGCAATTTGTTTTTGGAATCTTAATTATTTTGAGGGAATTGTTCTAAAGTGATTTTTGTTTTTTCTCTATCTTTTGACAGTGTAATTGGAGAAGTTGTGATGGTGCAATATTTCCAGAAATTTGTTTCATCCTTGGAGCCATTGCTTCGAAGAGTGGTATGATGAAGAACAAACCCTCTCAAAGCTTGTTTTATTATGACTTTAGTTTTGGTTTAAATGACTAAATTAGATTATTTAATCCAGGCTTTCTCCTCACCTTGTATTAATCACTATCCAGCCAACTTGTTTTGATAATTCTTCTCTAGTTAGTACTTGTTGGTTTCTATTAATTAGTACCTCTTAAGCATAGCTTAATATAATAACACATTAATATATATTAACACTAGCTAGCTACTTGACTAATAAAAACTTATATCACAAATTAATTAACCCCTACTTGTTATTCTTGAGAGATTTATTATTTTCAATCATCTATGTTGATCATATTAAAAACATTTTTTATATGCTGCTAGCTGTTCTTGATTAGGATCATCAGAAGTCTTAACAGAAACTATAAATTTAGAGGAAGGAGTCATGAAATATACTTTAAAGTCTTCTATTTTTGTCCCAAGTGTTCTTAAGATAATCTTATCAATTTTTGACTTTAGGTGAATGAAGAGGTGGAACGTGGGCTCAGACGCTGTGCACGTCTCTCTAGGTATACATAAATGAATAAAAATTAAATATCTCACAAAACGCTTACACCATATTGGATTAATATAGCTGATCATTCTTGATTAATTCTTTTCTTATAGGGAACCCTCACTGCAAATCAGAGCTGCAGCAGAAGCTTCAACCTTAACACTTAGCTTCAGCAAAAAACTCTCACTTCCAGTCTTCACTGGAAGCAAAATTGAAGATGTGGAAAATAGCCCACTTCAAATCCTTCTCATGGACACCAATGGTGATCGGAGTATTCCAACTGCTTTACCTTGTCCTATCAAAGTAGAGATTGTTGCTATCGATGGGGACTTCCCCTTGGGGGACAGTGACAATTGGACTAGTGAACAATTTAACAGCAAAATTGTCCGAGAAAGAGAAGGAAAGAGGCCACTGCTCACAGGAGATCATGTGGTTGTCACTGTAAGGGATGGTTTTGCTATGATATCTGATTTATCATTTACCGATAATTCGAGTTGGATTCGAAGTCGAAAGTTCAGACTGGGAGCAAGAGTGGTACCGGGGAGTTGTCAAGGTGTTAAGATCCATGAAGCAATGACAGAACCCTTCATGGTTAAAGATCACAGAGGAGAGTGTAAGTTTATCCTATCATTGACGTGTTCATTTGAATTTCAGATTTTTAATCTTTGGTTTGTTTCTGTTCTAGAAATGATCACTAATTTACTTTGACTCTTACTGATCTGTTAGATTGTATTAACTGGAACATTTCTTACATTTGTTTTTGTTAGTACTTTGGATTGGACTAAGAGAGGGAATAACATTTCTGTCATCTTCTTATCTGGCCAATATATTTGAAAGGGAAAAATTACGTTCTAAGGTGTTAGTGAAGTGTTGTGCTTCACTATTTGCATATGGGTGAGTTCAAGTGATTGAGGGCCAAACTATCGAGTTTGGTAATAATAATAAATGCGATAGATGTTGAACACTGCTCGTAAATGCCTTGTAGCTACCTTCCAAACTAACCCTTATCTTATTATTACAATTCAAACTGATGATAAGTAAGGGAAATGGCTGAAATTATAAAGATTTTATATTTTATATTTATTTTCGTATTATGGAATTGATGAGGGAATAAGGATTCTTAAGTGAAGCCGATTTGATGTTTCTTGCTCTTAGGCTTCCTTAACTGCTTTGTGGTCAGTTTTCTGTCAGGCCATGGCCAAGATAAAGATTGGTGTGTTAGCTTTATTCCATGATTAAAACCGACAGAAAGTCAAAAAGAAGAAGAAAAAGAAAATTCTAGGTAGATTCAGTATAAATCCAAAATAGGTCAAAATCAATCCAATGTTTGGTAAGCATGGGAAACAAGATGTGGTCACTGCTTTTTTCGAGACTTTAGTAGTCTTGATCTCATGCAATCAACCATAAAGATTGATTTAATCATCAACCAAAGACCATGTACTTCTTACTTTTTAACATTTCTAGGATGCTAGCTTATGAATCTTTTTCTCTATAGGGCAAATAATGGAATTAAAGTTTGATTTCCTTGTTCTAATTACCTATCTCTACAGTGTACAAGAAGCACCATCCGCCATATCTGGAAGATGAAGTTTGGCGTCTTGAGAAAATTGGGAAAGATGGGGCCTTCCATAGGAAGCTAGCTTCAGAGGGCATCCACAAAGTCCAGGACTTGTTGAAGCTGTGGGTCGTGGACAGCACAAAGCTTAGAAAGGTAATATATATACTTTTTTTGGAAATGTTAATAATAGATGTGTTCTTCATTCATGGCTACCTATGGCTCACTGCAATCTCTATTGTTGTAGATTTTGGGTGGAGGGATGTCGGACAAGACATGGGAAGCAACAATAAAGCATGCAAAAACGTGTGTGATGGGTACCAAGTTGTACAAATTCGATGGACAAGGACTACATTATTCCATTGTCTTGAATCCTATATGTCAAGTTGCATGGATCATTGTCGACGGTCAATTCTACAATACCCATGATCTAACAGGAGCCCAAAGGGTATCATATTATGACTTCTATTTATTTTGTCTGTATGTATGTTATTTTATTTTGTACTATTGACTTGACGTTTAAGATATTAATATAAGTAGGTGACATATGTATAAATCCTTCATCTTATAATATATATTGATTATGTTTCTATTTCTATATCTGTAGGCTCATGTTCAAAAGTTGATTAGAGAAGCCTACATGAAATGGGATTCGTTGGAAGAGTTTGATGGAATGGTCAATGAGAATATTGCTCCGCAACCATTAGGTATTCAACTGATCTATGTATCCCTTCCTCTTTTTATTTGTCCTGTGCATGTTTTGAGATCTGGTTAATTTCCTCTTTAATTATATCTATTAGATTTACATCAACTAACGAACACTAATTGTGTAGGTGATATGGAGGTGCAATGTTTGAATCATCATCAAAACATTGCGAGGTTGAACCACCACAATACTTTTATTACGGATACGTTCCTCGTCGAGGTGCCCAATGGAATCATGGAATATGAAGGAGATCAGCCACAAAATTTGACATATTTTAACCCTCAAGTTGGAAATACAAATGTTTACAACATACCGGAATACTCATCAGAGCGTGATTCAACGCCACCACGGATTTACTTCAGTTGAAAATTAGTTCAGTCACACAACATACATTAGGTCAGCATGATTTCATAAAAGGAGAGGGTTGTTTGAGCAAGAGGGATAGTTGCGCCTTCACACATAAATCTTTCTATTCTCTAAAAAAAAAAAAAATTATGTGACAAGGCATAGATTATGCTGCTTGCTCAAAGAACCTTTTTTCTGTCATGAAATTCTCTTTATAAGTCGCCGCCCTAGGGTGAAATTTTTGTGGCTTAGGCGCAATAAATAGTTTATTATGTGATTTGCAACCATGATGGTCATGAATGATGTATGCCTTCCTTTTTATCAGTGTTTACGTTTTTCTTCCATCCAACCAACAAAAAATGTTGTTGGCTGTGTATATATTCAAATCAAGAAATATATTTTTTCTTTTGGTTTTAAATTTAAAGGGCATTAAAAGCCACAAAAGTGGACTCCGTTCATTCGCCCTTGTATATTTCATTTCGCATTTCTTATTTCCCAAGTGTTGAAATTTAAGGTTGACCTTTGATAATTAATATGGTTAGGTCATCCGAGACATTATAAATATGAATCGAGGGAATAATTTGTTTTTATTTTAATCTTAATAATCTTTAGGTGAAAAGTTTTGTGCACGGTCACGCACAGATTCTTAGATGAGGACAAAAGTTTCCATCTTAATGATAAAATACCCTCAATTTATTTTATGAAATTTCATGCATAAAATCTCCTATGCATGAATCTCTTTCCTTTTATCAAGCGAAGTATTTGAGATTAGGTAGATTTGAAGGCATATAGAAGTTAAAATAGTGAAAAATCTGCCACAAAAGATAAGAAGGATATATTAAAATATCAAGGAAGAAGGAGATGTGAAAATTTGCTTTATTAAAAGAATTAGAAACAAAGTGATTACGTGGAGTTTGGATATTTTATAAAATTTGGCTTGATCAGGACAAATTACCCCGTAGTCAAGTCAACAATGGGCTTGGGATTGTCTTTCTAGAAGGATTATCCTTTGTTTGGAACCGAGATCCATGGCTATGTTTGGTTCCAGGGGAAAGCATGGGAGTAAAAGGGATGTAAAGTGCTTTAGCATTTTCCCATGATAGTAAAAATTAGTTTTTTTTTTCGAAATAGTCTTATTTCTTTTTCCTCATTCCCTTCAAATTTTTCCCAAACTAATTATTGGATTTGTAGACTTCCTTTGGCGGAAAAAGAGGTCTACATTATTTTCAGAAATAATTAATTTATCATTATCCTTTCATTTACCATTTTACACTTGGCACTTTCCCAGCCAACCATACATGTATATGACAACAAGAAAAACATTCACTACTCTTAATTATCATTTATTTCACTGTACCATATATGTTACTGGAGGCAATTTTCCTTCACCCTTGGTCAATGGAGAATTCTTTGACCGAGGAATTCAGATGGTGTGTAAAGAATATCCGGAAAAACTTCACACTATGAGAGGTAGAGTATTTATGATCTTAGATTGATGTACTTCTTTTACACCCACAGAGCTGAAAAATTTGAAGATGATTCTCTTGAAAAAGCAGTGTGGAGAACCTAGTCATTAGGAGGGGATTACAACTTATGATTGGTCAATAGGGGGAAATCAATGTAAGAAGGAAAAAAGAAAAAAAGATGACAGCTTATGCCTCTTAATCATATGTGAAAGAAGTACTCTTGATATTGTATGGTTACAACAACAATAATAACCTTATTCCAACTAAATGGGGTTGGCTATGTGAATCCAATATGGTGAACATAGTAGCAGAAATATAAGATAAAAGAAGTGTAACATGGAAGTAGAAGACGATACAAGAGATACGGTTTAGTAGTAAAATTAGGACAGCATCCTAGGAACATCCCCTACAAGGGGTTAGCTACGTGGGTCTTTGTTCTCCACATAGATCTATCTGTAGTCATACTAGAATCCAACCATACCAATTGCATATATTTCCTTATCACTTCGTTAGTATTAGGTCTGCCTTTACCTCTTTTGAAGCCTTCTATGAATCTGCTTGCTTTTCTTTATTAGGGCATCCATAAGCCTCCGTTGAACATGACCATACTATGTCAATCGACTTTAATGGAACTTGTTTTGAATCAGAGTGGCCACCACTTTGTTAATTTTTTATACAATCATTCCTTACTCTATCCCTCTGAGTGTTGCCACACATCCCACATGACATCCTCATCTTTGCTACCCATAGTTTATTCAAATTACTCTTCTTGATTGTCTAATCTCTCTGCCCCATAAGTCATAGCTGATTGTATTGCTGTCCTATAGAATTTTTCCTTGAGTTTTATCAACATACATTTGTCACATAAAACTCATGACGTATTTCTCCATTTTCATCCCCACTTTAATTCCATAAAACACATCATCTTCTATATCCCCTTCTTGTTAATAATTGACTCCAAATATTTAAAATAGTCTCTCTGTAGTAGTCCCGATCGCTCAGATTCACAACCTCATCACTGCTCCTAACCTAACTAAAGGAACACATCATATTGTGCAGTTAATGCTCCTAATTTAAAGATTACATAAGATGAGGTGATCTGGTTAGACTATTGTGTTTACGAACTATAGATTTAAGAATTGTATAAAAGCAAAGAAATGAAATAATAGGCAAACCAAAAATATAGAGCAAGGATTTGAAGTAACACTATGACAAAACATAAAAAATAAACAAGAACTTTCATATGCAAGGAAGCAAAGAAGGGTTTGCATTTACAGTAGCCGAATCATGGGGATGAAGGAAGGCTTGAAGTACTAGTTTTTTTTTTTAACTTAGACAATTATAAAACTTGGTTTGAAGGATTAATATACAAATATTTAAGTTTTTTTAATCTCAAATTACGAAGTCAATATAATTATTTACCAAAAGAAAAAAAAGACACATATAATTGAACCAATTTTGGTCTCAACTTGGCTTTTGCTTGATATCGGAATCAATGGGGAAGCACACAAGCATCCAATCAGGAATCCATATGTCTGATTATAGGAGTGCGCAACCAGATAGAGATCTTTTTTCCCATAAAAATTATGAGGAGACAAACAGATCATAGATTGGACGGGTTTATGGAGAACTGATTCAGTAACCCGAATAATTTTGTGGTGTCAAAAGTGCGAAACTGTGAATATGAGCCATCGGGTGAAGTGTGGTGTACTTAGCAATCAAAGCTACTAAACTGCACAAGAGCACTATCCGCAGACTGAGCATCTATCTCTGTTCTGCAAAAAATCTTCAAGGCTTCAATGTCCACTGCCACTTTTCTCTCTGCTTCCCTTCTGTCAAACACACCCAATTTTTTTAATTGCTCAAATCCAAGTTCATCATCAACTGCTGCTAGAAATGCCATCTCCGCCTCTTCCAAGCCCCTGTGCCGAAATCCTCCCAGAAACTTCAATTCTAGTTATCCTTCCAAATCTCTCAGGGTTCCTCCATGTGAAGCAAAAACCCTTTTAAAAAGCAGCAGCAGCAGCAGCAACAACAACAATAGTGACAGTCAATCCCCAAGTTCCAAAGTTTTATTTCTATCAGAGACCTTGTCGAGTTCCAATGGTTTCGTTAAGATGCCTGCAGCTCCTTGGATGAAGGGCCCTCTTCTCCTTCCTCCCAGTGAAGTCCTAGACTTCTCCAAAAGCAAGAAGAAGAGTAGTTCCAAAGGCGAAGATGATGAAAACTACGATTCGTGGTTGACTGAGAAAGTTAAAGGAGGAAGAGGGAGGCAAGCAATGCGTGATATAGTTCGAAGCATTACCAAGCTTAAAGAAACCCGCGATTCAGAGGTACCCCATAATCTACCAGAGGATGGAGAATTTGAATTTCGGGTTTCGCTCGACAAGGTTGGTGGAGATGGGAATTCGAAATTGGGTGGGAAAATGCCATGGGCCAGGGGTGAGAAGATTGTCATTCCGAGACCGAAGAAGGACAAGGTGGTGACTGCGGCGCAGTTGACTCTTCCTAAAGTGCTTCTCAAAAGATTGAGGATTGAAGCAGCGAGAATGAAGAAATGGGTGAAGGTTAAGAAAGCAGGGGTTACTCAAGCTGTGGTGGATGAAATTAGGTTTATTTGGAGGAACAATGAACTTGCAATGCTTAAGTTCGATATACCGTTATGCCGTAATATGGATAGGGCTCGGGAGATTGTCGAGGTTCGTGTCTATTTGATTTTTGATTGACTTCTTCATTTCCTACACAGAATTTGCTCAATATTGGGCTGTTATCTCTTCACTCTGAATTGAAGCTTCATATTTAGTACTGTACATAACTCATTTGGACCTACAGCTCCATTTGTTCTTGGGGAGGATTATTTATAATGCAAAGTGTGGATGCCTGTATTTTCTCGGTAAAGCTAAAGAAAGAAATTGAAACCAATTTGATATATCATGTAATATATCTGTTGACTTGATAAACTGTTCCAGTTAACTCCTGTACAAAAGATTATATTTATAATTTCAATTCGTATTTGCATGTGGTGCTTTTTTATTACAACTGTTATGTGGGTATAAATGCTTACCCATATTATTGTTCTTAAACAGACGAAAACTAGAGGCTTGGTTGTTTGGTGTAAGAAAGACACTCTTGTTGTTTATAGAGGATGCAATCATCAATCATCCACCTTGAAAATCATTCATGGGGAGTCAAAAGATCAGATGACTACATCTCAAGTGAAATCTGTTGGGTTTGCAACAATTGATAATATGGCTGCGAAGGGCAGAATACTTGATTCTCTTTCTAGTGGTTTTTGTGTTGAAGAAAATGAGGCTATGCAATCAGTAAGTGGGACTCTATATGAAAGGGAAGCTGACAGACTTCTGGATGGTTTAGGGCCTCGTTTTATTGATTGGTGGAGGCCAAAACCATTGCCTATTGATGCAGACTTGCTTCCAGAAGTGGTTACTGACTTTCAGCCTCCATTTAGGCTGTCTCCTCCCAATGAGAGACCAAAGCTCACTGATGATGAACTGACATACTTGAGGAAGCTTGCTCGACCTTTACCCACACATTTTGTTCTTGGTAATTATCTTTCCTCACTACAGATTTGTAAACTTGCTATAAGAATAATGTTCCTGTGCTTTCTGTAAGTATTCTTCTTTTTGGACTTTGACGTGCACCTTACATAATATACAATGTGACTAATTGAGGCTATTTTCTCTCTGTGTGTGTTTCTTTTGTGCGATAATTTCTATGGCATCTCTTGGTTGGGTTCTTATTCACTTTGCCTTTACTGAAGGAAGAAATAAATATATTCAAGGCTTGGCTGCTGCCATCTTAAAGTTGTGGGAAAAGAGTCTTATTGTGAAGATTGCAGTGAAGTGGGGAGTTCCAAATGTGAACAATGAAGAAATGGCATCGGAGCTCAAGGCAAGTTTGGTAACAGTGAACTTTCTATTAGTGTGGTATTTGTGGTAAGATAGTGATGAGATCCCTCCCTTAGGCATATAATTATTTAATCTAGCCTCCTCATTATACAGAGTGGCACCGGTTTTTTTTTCCATCACTCTTGACTAGAGTAGGTTCTTTTAGTTATTATTATTAGAAATATAAAAAATATTTGCATGCTGTAGCTTCATGCTGCTGAGATATTAGCATTACTGCCTTATCATTTGAAATCATTATAACTTATTAAGAGAGGACCCAACAAGAATTCAAGTGGCAGCAGAGGAAAGAAGAAATAAAAGCTGTTCTAGTACACAAATGGTAAATTTGCAGGCGGGAAAAATAAGGTGTGCATACATTGAGATATAATTTGGTACGGGTATAGAAGCTATGTTGTTTATGCAAATTAAGATTTTTTATAGATAATTCTATTGAGATTGAAGAACTAGGTATAAATTAAGACTTTCTACAGATATTTGGCATTGTAATGCTTTCTGTTTTTTGGGTGGGGTGTTGTGGGGAAGTTCGGAGAAACTTCTGTTTTGATGGATATAGCAGTCTTATTGGCAGTTGTCTCTGTATTGATTTTGTTTCTATTCTTCTGTTTTTCCCTGTTAGTTTTATCTGTCTTCTTAATGTAAGGGAGATTTAGAGAAATTTATAAATCTGGGTTTGGCATCTTCTCTTGAATTCAGAAGTTTGATCACCCTCGATAATATAGGTTATATTCTTTATTTCTCTGACAAGCAACCAGTGAATATATCAATCATCCATTCAAATCCACTATTAATCACTTCAAAATCAGAACTCATTCAATGTTTCGCCATTTTCTGATTAACGAGTTCCCATCTACCCCCATGAATGCCAATTTTAAGTTCTTGATTTAAGAACATAGATACGTCTGAGAAGAAACCTCATACCTGCCTAACCGTTGGGCTCATATAGTGATATTAGGAGAGAGATTTAAATATGTCCTTAAACAGTCAATAAGAAGTTTCCTTAAACAGTCAATGAGGAGAAACCTCTGCTCAGCCTTATTCCAAGTTTCAAGTTTTGTCAAATTCTAACTTTGATCTTTGTTCAATTTCCCCTTCCAACCTTATTTCTCTCTATCATTTAATGGTGATTCCAAATAATCTCCTTTCGTTTTCTATACCCCCAAGCTTAATTTCTTGTTAGATTGAGCCATTGCTACCATTTAGGTCATGTTGGACAAGAGTGATGCCCAGCTGCTTTTGCAGGACCCAACAGCCAAAAGCGGCTTGCTGCTCACAGGTCAGTATTGGTTGAGGTGGCAAGCCATATTTTAAGCTGTTGCCCAGCCCTCTTCCAGGAGGCGGCCAGCAAAAAGTGCTGAACGCCTGCATAATCCAAACATGTGCAAACCGAGCTCAGACACGTGTTACAGCCAGCAAAGGAGAGAACACACTGGTCCACCTCACATCCAAACACACTCTTAATCCTGGTTGAGAATTGTGGGATAATCTACTTATGCCAGGAAGATACAATAAAGTGCATGTAAAGTTGGCCTCACTATACACAGATTTCATGTATAATGCAAAAAACCCTGGTTATTAGCATCCCTATGAATGTAAATTGTGTTCTTCTTGATCAATAGTCAATGCATTTGAAAATATTCATTCTAATATAAGATGTGATAATATATTTGAGCAGTTGGTGATCCATCATTGGTGTAAAAGTTTAGATCTGCCTTAGCCACGTTTCCACTGTGAGAGGTTAGAGCTTGCAAAGCTTATAAAAGAGTTCTGGGTGTTGACACTTTTACTTGGGCTTGAACTTTGTCCTCACTGTTTACGTGATAACCAAGTACTATCGTTGATTATCCAGCAACCACTGTCACCTCCCCACTTCCTGAAGAGGAAAAGAAAAAAATTATTAGAAGATTTGGGGTACCAACTACTTACTGATTTCTATGTATCATTTCCACTTAAAAGTGGTCTTTTCCCTCTGAAACCAAAACTCATCTTCGTCAAGCATTTTTATTTTCTAGTTTTTCTCATACTCAGGGTGTTGTTCTAAGGTAGTTGATAAATCATCATCTTCATAAAGAGTATGATGACGTATGCTAGGCTGAAAAGACAAACACTAGGAAACCCATGAAAACCAGAACTGAGAAATAGGGTCAGAAACTAAATGGAGTTAGAATTAACAAACCCTACGTCTGATGGATATGAAACTAATATAGAATACATGAAACTAGAAGCTAAGAAAATAAAAACTAAGATAGCTTGTAGTAATTCCACATGTGGCAGCAACATGGGCCACATAACCAGCCAAAATACAAACTCCAAAAGCTGCTGATCGATGGCTGCATATGGGCTCTTGATGGGCTTGAGTTATGACCACCGAATGGACCCAAGTCATGGCCTATTGTGGGCTGGTTATAACTTAAGTTATTGTGCCTAATTAGGGGCCTAATTGGGTTGGCCCTATGGTTTTAAGTATCTCCGATACCGATACGATACCCTCCGATACGTATCTTAAATTTAGTCGGTCGATACGATACACATCGATACGATACATTGAATTTTTTAAATCATTTCGTATCGATATATATCCTACAATACATACCGATATGCATCAATACACCACTAATACACATCGATACGATACGACATGTCTCGATACGACTCTATGAAAAATATAAAATTGAGGTAAAATGTACGTTTCGGTATGTATTGGTGCGTATCGGTGAGTATCGGTATGTGTCGGTATATATCAGCACGTATCGGTGAGTATCGATATATATATATATAGGTACGTATCGGTGAGTATCGATACGTATCGGCGCTACGGTCATATAATGGCCAATATGGGTAATTTTTCAGAAAAAAAGATTTTTTGAAGGGGTTTTGTTCCAAAGTTGCTGTTGGCCATATTTCTCTCTAACTAAAGTGGAAATCAAGATTGGGAACAAGGATTTTACATTTATGGGACAACTACAGACCTTGAATTCTTAGTACGATATCCTCAATTTAGTGTTTATGCATAATACATGTTATCAATAACTTTTTTTAACAAATTCTTTATGCAAAAGTGTTTAAAAAAAAGTTTCCTATCCATTTATGTGTGTATCTTTAGCGTATTTTAGTGTATCTCCGATACGATACGATACCCTCCGATACGTATCTTAATTTTGGCCGACCGATACGGCGACCGATACCGATACTTTAATCCTTGGTTGGCCCTTTTGGTTCTTTCCCCTCCCATGTGGGCCTTGTACTGCATCAGATTGTTTTGTTTTCCACTTTTGATGGTGCAGATGCAGGTTATTGATTTTGAGACTATCATGATGCTTCCCTCCTATAATTGAGAGTCAGAGCTTATTTTCCCAATATCAATGATTTCTTTTTTTTTTTTTTTGGGGGGGGGGGTTGGGGGTGGGGGTGGGGGAAGGGAGAGTGATTTGTTAGCCTTGTTTGCTTTATGTTTGTGAAGTTGTATGTTGTTGACATGCAAGTATTATTGTGACAGCGTCTTACAGGAGGAGTTCTGATCTTAAGGAATAAATTCTTTATCATACTTTATAGAGGCAAGGACTTCCTTCCTAGCAGAGTAGCAAATTTGATTTCGGGCAGAGAAGCAGAACTCAGAAGATTCCATCTGCAGGAAGAAGATGCACGTCAGAAAGCATTTCAATCTCTTTATGTTACTGATGACGCACTCACAAATGGTAGCACTGTGGGAACTTTTTCAGAATTTCAATATATTCAAACAAAGTGTGTGCACCTGGACAGTGGGAATGGGGATCTTGAAGTCAAAATTGAAGCTGAAAAAGAGAAATTAAAAAAGGAGCTTAGAAAGCAAGAACGCAGGCTTTATATAGTAAGCTCCATTTTTGTTGTCTTATTTACTTATGACCTTCTGTCTCTCTGATAACTGAAAAAGAAGCTGCGTGTTATTTTTATTTGGTCTTTAATTTTTATTTTTGCAGCTTAAATCAAAGATAGAGATATCAGAGAGGCATTTAGCTAAGCTAAATTCAGCATGGAAACCTTCTGAACCAGTTGCAGACAGGGAAATGATAACTGAAGAAGAGAGACAATGCTTCCGGAAGATAGGCCGGAAAATGAATAGATTCTTGGTACTTGGTAAGATGATTTATATTAGCTACAATCCTTTGTTTCTTTTTCTCAATTAAGAAGAAGAATTTGATTCCCCTCCAAGTTTTCATTCACATAGATATATTGGGTTAAAAGGAGCTGTTGCAACTGTACAAGCTTGGGCTACCAACATGACAAGGTTTCCAAATCCGAGGGCAACCAAATCAGGGGAAAAATAAAATACTGAAGATTAGGAGTGACTCAAAACCAATCCCCGCACCCTTGGAACAGACCCTGCAAAAGCAAGACTTCCACTGGGTTACATCCCTTTAGATATACAGGATGAAAAAAGCCCTGTGTAATGTGGATATATTCCTTTTCTTTCCTCAAACATTACCTCTCACCAGGGTTCATCTTCTTGTCCTAGATAGTTTAGCTAAATCTTTGCATTTGTATTCCTTAAGATGTTCCTTGGTCTCCCTTAGCTTTCCGTTCGGGTTAGTCACACTGCGAAACCAAATGTAGGAAATCCAGGAAAAAGGACCCTGGGCTAATTTACTAATTATAAATTTTGTGCAATCAATTCTGAACCTGGAAGCAAACGTCCAGTTGTTTGTTTTGGTAATGGACAAGAATTGTGTTCTTTAAGTATATCTGGAGCATTCTTCATGTCATTTGATCACATTATTCTACTAAAAAAAAAAAAAAATCTTGATCACATTATTATCCCAAACAACTGGTGTAGGAACCCAGCTGAGTGAGATATTCATAGGTTCAGTAAGCATGCAGATGCATCCTATTAACTGCACTAAACACCCAGCTCCTTTTCTGTTAGCCTGCTTCCATCTCACAATCACCATTTACTCCATCTGCATATGATCCTTATGAACATTCCTAGTTTATTATTCCTTTCCCACGAAATACTCCATACTCCTTTCTACAAAGTGTAGAGCCAACAGAAGTCTCTCTTTGACTGAGTTGAGGACACTATACTCTTGGAAAATCAAAAACGCCAAATGGGAACACACTGACTACACCGAGTGGCTCAAGAAAGTTAGTCCATACCTTGCCAACATGCAATTGATGAAAAAATGTGCCATTGATTCTTCACATAGCAAGCACATTTGGCACACATTGCGTTGTAAAGCCCTTTTCTTTTTTGAAGTATGTCACAAGTGTCCACCTTTTGAAGATATACCTCCCATAGTAGAGGCTTATACTTGGGGGAAACAGGAATATTCTAAATTATTTTAAAGGGAAACTATTAAGAGGGGGTGGGGGGGGATTGCAGGTCTTCCATTTCTTTATTAATCATTGATGCTCTCACTATGTGATGCTGTTCAATGTTATGAAAATTGTTTTGTTTTTTCCTTTATATTTTCAATTCATTTATGTAGCTGGCATTTCTAGATATCCTTAGCTTTATGTGGAGATTACATCCCTTTTCAGGGAGGCGTGGGGTCTTTGATGGTGTAATAGGGGGCCTACATCAGCACTGGAAGCACAGAGAAATTGTCAAAGTAGTTACATTGCAAAGACAGTTTTTTCAGGTTATGGATACTGCAAGACTTCTTGAGATTGAGAGTGATGGGATATTGGTTTCAATTGAAAAGTTGAGGAAGGGCCATGCTATAATTCTTTACCGTGGGAAAAACTATAGGCGCCAACTGAAGTTAGAGCCAGAAAATCTCCTTACAAAAAGAGCAGCATTAGACCGATCACTGGAAATGCAGAGAATAGGTGTAAGTATTGTCCTTCCATTTTCTCACTTACCTATTCGGTTGTTCCAACTTTCTTCTTTTGTAGGGAAAGGATTTTTTCTCCCTCTAAAGGAGTTGAAATTTGGTGGTAAAAACCTTACTAAATCCTTTTTTTCCTCCCTTGTTGGTTGCAGTCACTGAAGTTTTTTGCATATCAGAGACAGCGGACGATATCAGATTTGAAACTTAAACTCGTAATTCCCTTAGACTATGTCTTTTACATCCATTAGAAGAAATATAATATCATGCTGGGGAATATGATGCAAATATGCAATATCCATTCAGGTTTCCATCTATATTTGCAAGCACATGATTTTGTTGTCTCTCACAAGGGTTTTGCTAGCGTAAACCCACTGTTCACAACATGTATACCTCCCACAGAAGTTCATGATTTGTGTGTGTGTGTGTGTGGGGGGGGGGGGTGTTGTAGAAAATGGAAAAACAAAAAACTGCATCAGTTTGCAATTCTTAAATTCCACGAAGAGTTAGGAATTCATGGAAATTTTGTATGACTTTGGGTTCATGATATCATTTTCAACCCAGATTCTGCATGGACCATGATCAAACCTGAAATGGTCCTGTGGATTCTTTGTGTATACTGGAGTGGTTACATTACAGGTGATACCATTTACTTTTAACATGCATAATTTAGTCTAGGAAATGCTTTTGTGCTTGATGACTGAGATTTTCCAAGCAGTAATACTTGTTCTTTCATTTTTTATTCACTTGAAAGAAACAAAAATGCAGATGGATTTACAAAGAAGAGGGGAGGAAATAGCATGAAGAAAATCTAGAAATCATGATTTCTTGAGTAACATTATATGTGTTATCATTCCATCCGTCCTCTTTGTGTTAATTCCTTCATCTTATATGGAGGGATGATGAGAAGAATTTGCATATCTTATCAAGGCAATCATATTTTGTTTCAATGATATGCTTTGCAAGCGGTTGAACAGACTTCAAGTACATACAGATAAATACGAGGGTGACGAGAAACGACCCAAAGTTTGCATTCTGTTGGGAAAATGCAGGTACACACATTTCCTTACTGTAAGGTCCGTGAAATAGATATGGGGTTTGTGACAAGACATCCTGAAGACTCTCCAACTTTCATTAAACCAGGTTGAGTTCTTAATACGTGTGGAGTATGAGGAATTGTTGTCAGAGAAGCGAGGACAATGGGTGCATCTAGTAGACTATTCCTGGAAAAATCCAACTTACTATTCTAGCCTTATGGGAAACATATGCAAAACAAAAGGTACTTCTGTGGCGATAAGAAAATTGCTGGTTTAATTCTTTTTCGTTAGGAACATTTATTGGATTTCAGTACTTCATACTGCCTTGTACATTTTTTTAACACTTCTCATGTAAGAGTACCTTGCCTTCATGTATTGAAACTAATCAATTCTGTCCTTTCTTGATACTTTATTCCTATGTTTAGGTTCTGATACCTTGTACATTTTATTTTATTAATTTCATATTTCTGGTTCTGCAGATGAATCAACATGGATTTCTATGAAAAGAGCTAGTGATTAGCGTTAGGTCGGTAGGGTTAAACAAGCATGTGGATTAAGTGGGTTGTTTACTTTTGAGAGTATACATCATTTCAGTGCTATCTTGCCAACCCTCTCACAATCTTGGAGGAGGTATTAGCCCAATATCTAAAACTAGGCAGCTTCATCAACAATTCTAAATTCAAATGTATTTGTAGCTTCAATAATGTTTGTTCTTGTGGCAGTACCATAAAAACTTTTGACTATGATGGGGAAACTTTCTGGAGACATTGAACGAGAAGATAGGTAAGGATTGGGTTGGATCTACAGGGAAGTAATACTTCCTTCAAACATTTCCACAACTTTACCCATTGGTGTTCGATTGAAAGGATCAGTCTGCATGCTCATAACCTGACCAAACCCTTCTTTCTCACAATTTCCTTTTCTATCCGCAGTGGTTATAAGCCTTTGCAGTCCTAGATACTGTTTAAGACGCTTATAGACCCAAAGTGAAGAATATATTTCACTACCATGATCTACTACGACATCGATGTTCTCTCTTCCTCCAACATTTTCGAAACCACGTCACCAAAGATATAGATATGATCATGGTAGGCTCCAAATTTTTTGACAGAAGAGGATGGTTCATAAGTACTAGGATCACGCTTGCATATCTGAATGGTAAGATTAATTGGGCTTATCTGTTGGAAAGAAAGATGAGGGAAAAAGGGTTGCATGGATAGTGAAATTCTGAGATTTTGGACAAGGGGAAACATGTTAGTAACTGAAAGATATACTGATTTGATCAGTTGTGATTGCTATTCATGAAGCATTATGAAGAGATACAGCTAGCTTGGCGTAAGTACTTGACTGCAAAGTTAGTCACCACACCTTATAATACAATCATTGCTGCAGCAAATATTATTATTATTCTTATCATTAATGATATATATAGAAAGTTAATTCCTATTAGTACAAGTTATACTAGAATTTCAAATATCAAAGCTAAGCGTGAAACCATATTTTAACTTTTTGAATTTATTTTATATAAATGGATTGTGCTCCCTTGTTCTAGATGATTTCCAATCAATAAAGGTATGTTGGCTTTCCGATCTAAAGAAATCGTTAGAATTTACCCCATGAGAAATACACATTCTTTTGGGAGACTAAGAATGTCATCTACAAGAAATATATATAAAAGCAATATTTTAAGATATTGACTTGATACAAAACAGCTAGTTATCTTGGTGGAGAAGTTAACTAAGGCTTGGGGGGAATTGGTAAAGATTCAAGGTTCCCTTCTAGCATATCCACCACTTTGCTCATAGATGGTCGGCTTAGTGGATCCACTTGTATGCACCATAAGCCCACTAAAAGCATTTTCTTGGCTGTTTCTTCTTCCTCTTCCCTCATAATCATGTCTAACGGTAAATGTGTACCTCGTTCAATATGCTTGTATATCCAATGTGGAAAATAAATTTCACTTGTGTGATCAGCCCTTGCATCAATGTTCCTTCGTCCACCAACCATTTCTAGTATCATCATTCCATAGCTATAGACATCTGACTTGTGTGAAACTCCTCTAAAATTCCGAGAGAACACTTCAGGTGCAATATATCCTATAGTCCCTCTGGTATCCGCCATTGATATGATACTCTCTTTTCTAGGACACAGTTTAGCAAGACCAAAGTCAGATATCTTTGGACAAAAGTCTTCGTCTAAAAGAATGTTATGGGGTTTTATGTCAAAGTGGAGAATACGAGTATTACAACCACCATGTAAATACTCTAATCCCTTAGCGATGCCAACTGCAATTTGATGTAGTCTATCCCAACCGAGGTGAGGGAATGTATTCAATGACTTCTTGCCATAGATGAACTTCTCGAGAGATCCATTAGACATGAACTCATAGATAAGTGCCCTTTTGGAGCCATCAAAACAAAAACCCAACAAAGTAACAATATGAATATGGGAAGTCCTACCAATGCTTGCAACTTCATTCATAAACTCTTCTCCATTACCTTTAGAGGCGTTTAGCACTTTCACTGCAACCAAACGACCATCAGGTAGTTTCCCTTTGAAGACACCACCATAACCACCTTGGCCCAATTTCTCTGTAAATGAATTTGTCATTTTCTTGATGTCTGAGTAGCTATATCTTTTTGGTGTCGGAGATCCATAATTCCTTAGAACAGCCTCAACATTTTGAGTGCTTCTTGACATCAATCTTTCAGATAAAAAATTTCTTCTCAAGTACCATACAAGAATTGCCGCTAATGTAGTCGTAGATATAAAGCTTGATAAAACAACTGTTAAAAAAAAAATAATAATAATAAATAAATAAATAAAATGATGATAATATAGACAGCATAAAAGTGTCAAATGTCTTTTTCCTTATTTAATTTTGACTGTATTACCAACCGTCATCCTTTATGTTTTCTCGTGTTTTTACTTCAGTGCGCTGTTTTGTTCGTAGAAGAACATTGAGATGCATGGAATCAAATCCTCTCCAGCTGCACTAGGCACCCAGTGCATATCCGACTATTGGGAGACCTCTGGGATGCACGTTAGGTCCTTGGATTCTTCCACTGTGGGAGGGCCCAGGGCTGAAGCGGATTAGAATCCTAAGTTGCAGGGGTAAGCCATAAATGGGACCCGTTCATGGGGAAGTGGTAAGAGGTAAACAGAAATTGACGAAATTATCTTTTAATTACCATTCCTAGGGAAATTCTTATTGAAGAGAAATTCCAAATTGAGAATGGCAAGAGCCAAGAGGTGGTCAATCGAAAAATTCTAATAAACTGAATGCGTCGTTCATGCACATGAAACTAGAGACATGGACAGCCATGCTAACATCCTTTGTGCAGGTTTTAAGTACACTTTGGATTGTTAGCAGTCCTTTCAACGTTCATTAGGTGCAGTGTTTAGTGAAAAAACCGAGACAAGGGAAGAAAGGTTCGGAAAACCCACTTGTTCAGTAGATGCAAATAATACCTATTATTAATTTCGTCCGCACCTTGCCGTTGTTACTACTCTTGAACCCTGCATCCACACCCCACACCCCCACCCCACCCCCCAAAAAAAAAAGCGCATTAGTTTTGGAGGAACAAGAATCAAACGACCACTCATAGAAATTCCTTGCATGTTCAGAAATATATATAGTAATTAATTTCAACTGAAAGAAAGGCCTTTTGGAAACGGAAATTTCTCCAATTACAGTAGCCGCATGTATACCGTGATTCGGAGACGCACAGAAGTAATTTTCTCGCTTCTGTTCGTGTAGACAGGTGGTACCACTTGCTTTACAGTAATAGCATGGTTGGGGGATTTTCCATTGAAGAAGAAATCCGAGAGACAACCGATCCAAAAGGTTGTAAGCCACCCCTTCCAAATCCGCGGGAAATTCGACCACTTTGCAGTCAGATTGAGGGACACCAGAAGGAGGTGGAGGTGAAGGTGGAGGCGGTAGAGATGGAGTGGAGAAGTACAGAACATGGTCTCCGCAGCGTCTGATACCTGACAGACCGAGATGGTCGTGTTCTGGTATGTAGGTATAAGGATCACTATTGTTGCATATTCGGAAGGTAATATTGTAGGGGCTTATCAGTCGGAAGGACAGATGACCGGAAAAGTGTGGGAGGGTGAGATTGTAGAGTCCAATGCATTTGTTCAGATGTATGAGGTCCGTGAAGACTCGGTCCTGAATTCTTATCTTCTCATCGTTGTAGTCGATGCTGCTCTTGACCTCAAACCTGTTTTGATCTTCCTCAGAACTGATAAATGGTGTCCAGTATTGTTCATCACAATGGATGACGCCTAGCCCACATTCCTCATTGGGGGGTATGGAGAAGGGGTAACTGATGTTCTGATACCCACAGTTGGAGTGGAAGTAGGGAGCACAAAATTCGTACCAGTATTCTTCTACCGATCCGAGTGAAAGCTGAGACACAAATAAGAAGAAAAAGGGAAAAGAAAGCACAGAGCTGGCACCGGAAAACAATGAGGGATGAGAACCCATCCTACAGATTTCTTTTACGATTGAAAATTGTATAGCAGCTAAAGGTAGCTAAGTAACAAGAGGTTTTCCACTTAAAACCACAAACTCCTCTTCTTGTTACGTTGTTGATATAGCATCTAATATTCTAATCGCCACTGCCAGGCCAGTTGACTGGGACCAATCACAAGGTAGAGCTGTGGAAAGCTAAATAAATGCATAGAGGTTTTTCCTACCTAAAATCGACTTGAGAATATAATGATCAATCTTCAGACTAGAAGTTTCTCCACACCTTCTAACTTAGCAGCAAGACTTTGGGCTCGTTTGATAATGATACCAGAAACGTGTTTCTGTGATTTCTTGTTCTCATAAACAAAGAAACGGCATAAATACCGTTTGGTAAAAGTGTATAGTTCCACTTGTTTCTTGAAACATAAATTGAAATTTATAACAATTTATGCTTCAAAAAAACATGAATGACGAAATAAGTTTCACTTGTTTCTCTCGTTTCTCAAAACAAAAATGGGGCACAAAAAATCGACTCATCCCCGATAAAACCGACCCCCCTCCCTCTTTTCCCTGTTGAAGCTTCACTGCTTCACCGTGTGGTCGGACGGAGCTCTGCTTGTAGAATCACCTGCGATTAAGGAAGTGGTTGGTGGAACACCTTCCTCGTCACCCTCTTGAACAGTATGGACCCTTTTTCTTCGTCATCCTCGTGAACCCTAGGGTTTAGGGAAGTGTTATTCATCTAGAAGAAGCTCAGTCTAGATTCACCTGCGAAGAACGCAAGGAGCGGCAGAATAGGGCCTCCTCTGTCTCTGAAACCGTACGAATCCTTCCCCATCTTCATCCTCGTGAACCCTAGGGTTTACGATCTACTTTTCATCTCATGAACCCATATGGCAGATTCGTTTCATTCTTGCAGAGATTCGTTCAGATTCGTAAAATTATGATGTAAGTTCGAGATAAGGAAATTGGTAGTTGTTTGTCTGATTAAAATGAAGGGTCATGAGTTTTTGAAGAAAGTAACAAAGTGGAATTATTTTCATTAAAATTTCTTATAAACATCATATTCTGTCAGAAATGTTCCTAGAAACAGAATTTATCAAACACCTTCTTACCTGTTTCTGTTTCCAAAAACAAGAATTATCAAACACTTTTCTTATCTGTTTCTGTTTCTGTCGTTTCTTGAAACAGAAACGACAGAAACGTTATCAAACGGTCCCTTTATTACTCCCGTTGTTTTTTCATTTTTTGGTTTTTTTTATTATTAGATTGAGGTTGACTCTCTAGTCATCTCCAAGATATCTCGTCCACTTGGATTTGGCCAACAGTTGCGTTGAAAAGTAAAGTCATCAGAAGCCTTAATCGTGTTTGAAACGTCTTGCGTGCAGCCTGGGATGGGCGAAATGACACCCCTTTTTTTTTTTCTCTTCTGAGGAAATTGGTGTACATTCCTGCAGATAATGTAAATTGTTCGTTTTTCATTTGGATCTCTTTTTTTTTTGTCCAAATTTAGATCCGTACATACATGTGAGATTCAATATTTATTTATTTATTTATTTATTTTGTAATGACAGAAAATAGAACCAATATTGAAACCTCACGTGTACGCACGTTTAAGTGAACCTAAACCTCGTTGTATCTAAAAGTTTGATAGGGGATGGATTGTGGTTCAAAGACACCAGTTTGTTACTACTATTCATAGGAAGTTATCACTCTTTCGATCACTTTAATTCCCCATACTTCCCCCCTTGAAACAAACATGGCACATTGTTATATCATTAATTCTAAACTTGCTGCAAATTAAAGGCCTATCAAGTGAAATCTATCTAAGACAATCTCAAGGCTGTCCCGTACTCCCGCCTTGACTATGAGATTGATTTGCCCAGTCCATGCCAAATTTGATAGTGATAGCCATGTTCGTGTGAGTTCTTTGTGTTTGATACTTAAGGTTCTCAAAGACTCTGTCTCAGCAAAGGAATAAGAATATATTACACACACAAAAAAAATAAAATAAAAAAATAAAAAAATAAAAAGGAATAAGATTTTGGGAAAAACATATTTGAGCACCCCAGGGTACGTACATTGGAAGAAACCATGATCCTCCCGTGTACAAGGGAAGAAAGGTGAAAACATCCTTTGCATTGAGTGTGACGGTGCGGTGAGCATCAGATGGCCGAGATGATCTCGGGGCACGTGCCCGGATGCTCTAGGCCATCCAATGGTCACCACACTATCACACTCACTGCATAGAATAACCACTCAAAAGAAGGTCAACATGGATACTATAAAGTGGTTCATAGGGACCTCAAAAAATAAGGGATAGAGAGCATGAAATAAAATAGGCTTTCCATGAAGTTTACAGTCCCAACTAGGGGTGTAAGTTTGGTTCAGATGGCCTAAACCCAGCCTGAGTCCGAATAGGACCTGGGCCAAGATTTCTGGCTATAAGGGCAGGTTAGGGTTGAAAAAATTTGACCTTGATTCAGGGTTGAGTTTGGCTAGGGTTGAGGCCTTAAGTTGCACCCGACCAAGCCCAGCCCGACCCTGTGTTCTTCTTTTTATTTATTTATTTATTTTGTTTCTAATCGAGAGAAACATTGACCGTTTGACCTAGTGAGCTGGTTGTCAGAGAGGAAGAAGAAAGATGAAAGAAGGGGATCGGTTGTAGGCATGGTTGTGGTGGCCATGAAAGTTGGGGATGGTGCTATGGTTGTGGTATGGTTTGAGCTAACCAGGTTCAACTTGGCCTGACCCTAAGGGTGGGTTAGAGTTGGATTTTTTTGCCTTGAGTGAGTGCTGAGCCAGGCCCAAGGCCCAACTAATGGGACTCAAGATTGGGTTGGGGTTTTAAAAACCCGGCCCAACCCAACCCTATTCACCTTTAATCCAACCTTACATTCCATGCCAAAAGACAAAGGGCTATGAAAAATTATAGGCGTTTTTACACAAAGAATTATAATCTGTTTGGCTTCCAATCTAAAGAAATAGAAAGGATTCCCCTAACGAATGATATATATTACTAAAAAAAGTCATATACAAGAAATAGATAAAAATGCAATGAAAAAGTTGATCGGGTAAAAGAATCCGCTAGTTGTCTCGAAGGATCAAGGTTTCCTTCTAACATATCCACCACTTTGTTGATTGATAGTCATCGGTTTTTGCTACATGATTCAAACTGCCAATCTGCGCATAGAGCTGTTTGCACTGATAGTGGTAATAGGAAAACAAAGAAGGGTAGGATGCTTGTGTCCACCCAGCATGTTGAGGATCATAATGTCTTACCCGACATGATGAGCTGGCTGTTCTGCTCATCCAAGAGAGAGAACAGTCATACAGTATGGGAAATCAAGAGGATTGGTTTTGGGTGTGAACTGACCACTACCGTGGAAAGTCAGCCTCCCATGGTCCCAGTCGCAAAGTTCCCCCGCGGACTTAAATTGAGCCCAAAAGCAACCATTCCTTCACGTCCCCACAAATCCCCTAGACCTTCTTTCCTCTTCTATACTCAGTCAAATTTTTTTTGGGTGAATGAAAAATATGTTAAAACAAAAATGAAAAACATACAAAGCCAAATTGGCTAGACTAGAGAGAAAACCCTATCAAGCCTTAAAGAGATGGCCTCAACCCATACAAGAGGGGACAAATCAAAAAAGGAAGGGGGAGAAACAAGCAAAAGAAGGGAGGGATACAATGAAAAGAGGGTTGGGGGTTGGGGGTTGGGGGT